>NW_027485407.1:0-39205 GCF_050908995.1 Andrena cerasifolii
GTTACAAAGCCCAATTCTGTGCATTCTGAAAATTTTCGGCAGATTTTGGCCAATATATCAGGAGAACATGAAGTTGAAAGAGGTATACTAAATTTCAGCTTCAAAGGCATCGCCTTAAACTTGCAATTAAGAGGCGCAGGCCTTTCAAGAGGCGTTCGAAAATTGTGCGTCTCTTCGTTAAACAGTCACTGTCTCAAAACACCTGCGCCACTTCTCGCTCTTTGATTTGCTCTCCGGAGACGTTACTTTGTGCCATCTCTTTCGACGGCATATTCTCCTGTTACAAAGCCCAATTTTGTGCATTCTGAAAATTTTCGCTAGATTTTGCCCAATATATCAGGAGAACATGAAGTGGAAATAGGTATACTAAATTTCAGCTTCAAAGGCATCGCCTTAAAGTTGCAATTAAGAGGCGCAGGCCTTTCAAGAGGCTTTCGAAAATTCAGCGTCTCTTCGTGAAACAGTCACTGTCTCGAAACACCTGCGGCACTTCTCGCTCTTTCGTTTGCTGTCCGGAGACGTTATATTGTTCCATCTCTTTCGACGGCATGTTCTCCTGTTATAAAGCCCAATTTTGTGCATTCTGAAAATTTTCGCCAGATTTTGGCCAATATATCAGGAGAACATGAAGTTGAAAGAGGTATACTAAATTTCAGCTTCAAAGGCATCGCCTTAAACTTGCAATTAAGAGGCGCAGGCCTTTCAAGAGGCGTTCGAAAATTGTGCGTCTCTTCGTTAAACAGTCACTGTCTCAAAACACCTGCGCCACTTCTCGCTCTTTGATTTGCTCTCCGGAGACGTTACTTTGTGCCATCTCTTTCGACGGCATATTCTCCTGTTACAAAGCCCAATTTTGTGCATTCTGAAAATTTTCGCTAGATTTTGCCCAATATATCAGGAGAACATGAAGTTGAAAGAGGTATACTAAATTTCAGCTTCAAAGGCATCGCCTTAAAGTTGCAAACCAGAGGCGCAGGCCTTTCAAGAGGCGTTCGAAAATTCTGCGTGTCTTCGTTAAACAGTCACTGTCTCGAAACATCTGCGCCACTTCTCGCTCTTTGATTTGCTCTCCGGAGACGTTACTTTGTGCCATCTCTTTCGACGGCATATTCTCCTGTTACAAAGCCCAATTTTGTGCATTCTGAAAATTTGCGCTAGATTTTGTCCAATATATCAGGAGAACATGAAGTGGAAAGAGGTATACTAAATTTCAGCTTCAAAGGCATCGCTTAAAAGTATCAAATCAGAGGCGCAGGACTTTCAAGAGGCGTTCGAAAATTGTGCGACTCTTCGTTAAACAGTCACTGTCTCGAAACATCTGCGCCACTTCTCGCTCTTTCGTTTGCTGTCCGGAGACGTTATATTGTTCCATCTCTTTCGACGGCATGTTCTCCTGTTATAAAGCTCAATTTTGTGTATTCTCGAAATTTTCGCCAGATTGTGGCCAATATATCAGGATAACATGAAGTGGAAAGAGGTATACTAAATTTCAGCTTCAAAGGCATCGCCTTAAAGTTGCAAATAAGAGGCGCAGGCCTTTCAACAGGCGTTCGAAAATTCTGCGTCTCGTTGTTAAACAATCACTGTCTCGAAACACCTGCGCCACTTCTCGCTCTTTGATTTGCTCTCCAGAGACGTTACTTTGTTCCATCTCTTTCGACGGCATGTTGTCCTGCTACAAAGCACAATTTTGTGTATTCTCGAAATTATCGCCAGATTTTGGCCAATATATCAGGAGAACATGAAGTCAAAAGAGGTATACTAAATTTCAGCTTCATAGGCATCGCCTTAAAGTTGCAAATCAGAGGCGCAGGCCTCTCAAGAGGCGTTCGAAAATTGTGCGTCTCTTCGTTAAACAGTCACAGTCTCAAAACACCTGCGCCAATTCTCGCTCTTTGATTTGCTCTCCGGAGACGTTACTTTGTGCCATCTCTTTCGACGGCATATTCTCCTGTTACAAAGCCCAATTTTGTGCATTCTGAAAATTTTCGCTAGATTTTGGCCAATAGATCAGGATAACATGAAGTGGAAAGAGGTATACTAAACTTCAGCTTCAAAGGCATCGCCTTAAAGTTGCAAATAAGAGGCGCAGGCCTTTCAAGAGCCGTTCGAAAATTGTGCGTCTCGTTGTTAAACAATCACTGTCTCGAAACACCTGCGCCACTTCTCGCTCTTTGATTTGCTCTCCGGAGACGTTACTTTGTGCCATCTCTTTCGACGGCATATTCTCCTGTTACAAAGCCCAATTTTGTGCATTCTGAAAATTTGCGCTAGATTTTGTCCAATATATCAGGAGAACATGAAGTGGAAAGAGGTATACTAAATTTCAGCTTCAAAGGCATCGCTTAAAAGTATCAAATCAGAGGCGCAGGACTTTCAAGAGGCGTTCGAAAATTGTGCGACTCTTCGTTAAACAGTCACTGTCTCGAAACATCTGCGCCACTTCTCGCTCATTGATTTGCCATCCGGAGACGTTACTTTGTGCCATCTCTTTCGACGGCATGTTCTCCTGTTACAAAGCCCAATTCTGTGGATTCTTAAAATTTTCGCCAGATTTTGGCCAATATATCAGGAGAAAATGAAGTGGAAAGAGGTATACTAAATTTCAGCTTCAAAGGCATCGCCTTAAAGTTGCAAATAAGAGGCGCAGGCCTTTCAAGAGCCGTTCGAAAATTGTGCGTCTCGTTGTTAAACAATCACTGTCTCGAAACACCTGCGCCACTTCTCGCTCTTTGATTTGCTCTCCGGAGACGTTACTTTGTGCCATCTCTTTCGACGGCATATTCTCCTGTTACAAAGCCCAATTTTGTGCATTCTGAAAATTTGCGCTAGATTTTGTCCAATATATCAGGAGAACATGAAGTGGAAAGAGGTATACTAAATTTCAGCTTCAAAGGCATCGCTTAAAAGTATCAAATCAGAGGCGCAGGACTTTCAAGAGGCGTTCGAAAATTGTGCGACTCTTCGTTAAACAGTCACTGTCTCGAAACATCTGCGCCACTTCTCGCTCATTGATTTGCCCTCCGGAGACGTTACTTTGTACCATCTCTTTCGACGGCATGTTCTCCTGTTACAAAGCCCAATTCTGTGCATTCTGAAAATTTTCGGCAGATTTTGGCCAATATATCAGGAGAACATGAAGTTGAAAGAGGTATACTAAATTTCAGCTTCAAAGGCATCGCCTTAAACTTGCAATTAAGAGGCGCAGGCCTTTCAAGAGGCGTTCGAAAATTGTGCGTCTCTTCGTTAAACAGTCACTGTCTCAAAACACCTGCGCCACTTCTCGCTCTTTGATTTGCTCTCCGGAGACGTTACTTTGTGCCATCTCTTTCGACGGCATATTCTCCTGTTACAAAGCCCAATTTTGTGCATTCTGAAAATTTTCGCTAGATTTTGCCCAATATATCAGGAGAACATGAAGTGGAAATAGGTATACTAAATTTCAGCTTCAAAGGCATTGCCTTAAAGTTGCAATTAAGAGGCGCAGGCCTTTCAAGAGGCTTTCGAAAATTCAGCGTCTCTTCGTGAAACAGTCACTGTCTCGAAACACCTGCGGCACTTCTCGCTCTTTCGTTTGCTGTCCGGAGACGTTATATTGTTCCATCTCTTTCGACGGCATGTTCTCCTGTTATAAAGCTCAATTTTGTGTATTCTCGAAATTTTCGCCAGATTGTGGCCAATATATCAGGATAACATGAACTGGAAAGAGGTATACTAAACTTCAGCTTCAAAGGCATCGCCTTAAAGTTGCAAATCAGAGGCGCAGGCCTTTCAAGAGGCTTTCGAAAATTCAGCGTCTCTTCGTGAAACAGTCACTGTCTCGAAACACCTGCGGCACTTCTCGCTCTTTCGTTTGCTGTCCGGAGACGTTATATTGTTCCATCTCTTTCGACGGCATGTTCTCCTGTTATAAAGCCCAATTTTGTGCATTCTGAAAATTTTCGCCAGATTTTGGCCAATATATCAGGAGAACATGAAGTTGAAAGAGGTATACTAAATTTCAGCTTCAAAGGCATCGCCTTAAACTTGCAATTAAGAGGCGCAGGCCTTTCAAGAGGTGTTCGAAAATTGTGCGTCTCTTCGTTAAACAGTCACTGTCTCAAAACACCTGCGCCACTTCTCGCTCTTTGATTTGCTCTCCGGAGACGTTACTTTGTGCCATCTCTTTCGACGGCATATTCTCCTGTTACAAAGCCCAATTTTGTGCATTCTGAAAATTTTCGCTAGATTTTGCCCAATATATCAGGAGAACATGAAGTTGAAAGAGGTATACTAAATTTCAGCTTCAAAGGCATCGCCTTAAAGTTGCAAACCAGAGGCGCAGGCCTTTCAAGAGGCGTTCGAAAATTCTGCGTGTCTTCGTTAAACAGTCACTGTCTCGAAACATCTGCGCCACTTCTCGCTCTTTGATTTGCTCTCCGGAGACGTTACTTTGTGCCATCTCTTTCGACGGCATATTCTCCTGTTACAAAGCCCAATTTTGTGCATTCTGAAAATTTGCGCTAGATTTTGTCCAATATATCAGGAGAACATGAAGTGGAAAGAGGTATACTAAATTTCAGCTTCAAAGGCATCGCTTAAAAGTATCAAATCAGAGGCGCAGGACTTTCAAGAGGCGTTCGAAAATTGTGCGACTCTTCGTTAAACAGTCACTGTCTCGAAACATCTGCGCCACTTCTCGCTCTTTCGTTTGCTGTCCGGAGACGTTATATTGTTCCATCTCTTTCGACGGCATGTTCTCCTGTTACAAAGCCCAATTCTGTGCATTCTGAAAATTTTCGGCAGATTTTGGCCAATATATCAGGAGAACATGAAGTTGAAAGAGGTATACTAAATTTCAGCTTCAAAGGCATCGCCTTAAACTTGCAATTAAGAGGCGCAGGCCTTTCAAGAGGCGTTCGAAAATTGTGCGTCTCTTCGTTAAACAGTCACTGTCTCAAAACACCTGCGCCACTTCTCGCTCTTTGATTTGCTCTCCGGAGACGTTACTTTGTGCCATCTCTTTCGACGGCATATTCTCCTGTTACAAAGCCCAATTTTGTGCATTCTGAAAATTTTCGCTAGATTTTGCCCAATATATCAGGAGAACATGAAGTGGAAATAGGTATACTAAATTTCAGCTTCAAAGGCATTGCCTTAAAGTTGCAATTAAGAGGCGCAGGCCTTTCAAGAGGCTTTCGAAAATTCAGCGTCTCTTCGTGAAACAGTCACTGTCTCGAAACACCTGCGGCACTTCTCGCTCTTTCGTTTGCTGTCCGGAGACGTTATATTGTTCCATCTCTTTCGACGGCATGTTCTCCTGTTATAAAGCTCAATTTTGTGTATTCTCGAAATTTTCGCCAGATTGTGGCCAATATATCAGGATAACATGAACTGGAAAGAGGTATACTAAACTTCAGCTTCAAAGGCATCGCCTTAAAGTTGCAAATCAGAGGCGCAGGCCTTTCAAGAGGCTTTCGAAAATTCAGCGTCTCTTCGTGAAACAGTCACTGTCTCGAAACACCTGCGGCACTTCTCGCTCTTTCGTTTGCTGTCCGGAGACGTTATATTGTTCCATCTCTTTCGACGGCATGTTCTCCTGTTATAAAGCCCAATTTTGTGCATTCTGAAAATTTTCGCCAGATTTTGGCCAATATATCAGGAGAACATGAAGTTGAAAGAGGTATACTAAATTTCAGCTTCAAAGGCATCGCCTTAAACTTGCAATTAAGAGGCGCAGGCCTTTCAAGAGGTGTTCGAAAATTGTGCGTCTCTTCGTTAAACAGTCACTGTCTCAAAACACCTGCGCCACTTCTCGCTCTTTGATTTGCTCTCCGGAGACGTTACTTTGTGCCATCTCTTTCGACGGCATATTCTCCTGTTACAAAGCCCAATTTTGTGCATTCTGAAAATTTTCGCTAGATTTTGCCCAATATATCAGGAGAACATGAAGTTGAAAGAGGTATACTAAATTTCAGCTTCAAAGGCATCGCCTTAAAGTTGCAAACCAGAGGCGCAGGCCTTTCAAGAGGCGTTCGAAAATTCTGCGTGTCTTCGTTAAACAGTCACTGTCTCGAAACATCTGCGCCACTTCTCGCTCTTTGATTTGCTCTCCGGAGACGTTACTTTGTGCCATCTCTTTCGACGGCATATTCTCCTGTTACAAAGCCCAATTTTGTGCATTCTGAAAATTTGCGCTAGATTTTGTCCAATATATCAGGAGAACATGAAGTGGAAAGAGGTATACTAAATTTCAGCTTCAAAGGCATCGCTTAAAAGTATCAAATCAGAGGCGCAGGACTTTCAAGAGGCGTTCGAAAATTGTGCGACTCTTCGTTAAACAGTCACTGTCTCGAAACATCTGCGCCACTTCTCGCTCTTTCGTTTGCTGTCCGGAGACGTTATATTGTTCCATCTCTTTCGACGGCATGTTCTCCTGTTATAAAGCTCAATTTTGTGTATTCTCGAAATTTTCGCCAGATTGTGGCCAATATATCAGGATAACATGAAGTGGAAAGAGGTATACTAAATTTCAGCTTCAAAGGCATCGCCTTAAAGTTGCAAATAAGAGGCGCAGGCCTTTCAAGAGGCGTTCGAAAATTCTGCGTCTCGTTGTTAAACAATCACTGTCTCGAAACACCTGCGCCACTTCTCGCTCTTTGATTTGCTCTCCAGAGACGTTACTTTGTTCCATCTCTTTCGACGGCATGTTGTCCTGCTACAAAGCACAATTTTGTGTATTCTCGAAATTATCGCCAGATTTTGGCCAATATATCAGGAGAACATGAAGTCAAAAGAGGTATACTAAATTTCAGCTTCATAGGCATCGCCTTAAAGTTGCAAATCAGAGGCGCAGGCCTCTCAAGAGGCGTTCGAAAATTGTGCGTCTCTTCGTTAAACAGTCACAGTCTCAAAACACCTGCGCCAATTCTCGCTCTTTGATTTGCTCTCCGGAGACGTTACTTTGTGCCATCTCTTTCGACGGCATATTCTCCTGTTACAAAGCCCAATTTTGTGCATTCTGAAAATTTTCGCTAGATTTTGGCCAATAGATCAGGATAACATGAAGTGGAAAGAGGTATACTAAACTTCAGCTTCAAAGGCATCGCCTTAAAGTTGCAAATAAGAGGCGCAGGCCTTTCAAGAGCCGTTCGAAAATTGTGCGTCTCGTTGTTAAACAATCACTGTCTCGAAACACCTGCGCCACTTCTCGCTCTTTGATTTGCTCTCCGGAGACGTTACTTTGTGCCATCTCTTTCGACGGCATATTCTCCTGTTACAAAGCCCAATTTTGTGCATTCTGAAAATTTGCGCTAGATTTTGTCCAATATATCAGGAGAACATGAAGTGGAAAGAGGTATACTAAATTTCAGCTTCAAAGGCATCGCTTAAAAGTATCAAATCAGAGGCGCAGGACTTTCAAGAGGCGTTCGAAAATTGTGCGACTCTTCGTTAAACAGTCACTGTCTCGAAACATCTGCGCCACTTCTCGCTCATTGATTTGCCATCCGGAGACGTTACTTTGTGCCATCTCTTTCGACGGCATGTTCTCCTGTTACAAAGCCCAATTCTGTGGATTCTTAAAATTTTCGCCAGATTTTGGCCAATATATCAGGAGAAAATGAAGTGGAAAGAGGTATACTAAATTTCAGCTTCAAAGGCATCGCCTTAAAGTTGCAAATAAGAGGCGCAGGCCTTTCAAGAGCCGTTCGAAAATTGTGCGTCTCGTTGTTAAACAATCACTGTCTCGAAACACCTGCGCCACTTCTCGCTCTTTGATTTGCTCTCCGGAGACGTTACTTTGTGCCATCTCTTTCGACGGCATATTCTCCTGTTACAAAGCCCAATTTTGTGCATTCTGAAAATTTGCGCTAGATTTTGTCCAATATATCAGGAGAACATGAAGTGGAAAGAGGTATACTAAATTTCAGCTTCAAAGGCATCGCTTAAAAGTATCAAATCAGAGGCGCAGGACTTTCAAGAGGCGTTCGAAAATTGTGCGACTCTTCGTTAAACAGTCACTGTCTCGAAACATCTGCGCCACTTCTCGCTCATTGATTTGCCCTCCGGAGACGTTACTTTGTACCATCTCTTTCGACGGCATGTTCTCCTGTTACAAAGCCCAATTCTGTGCATTCTGAAAATTTTCGGCAGATTTTGGCCAATATATCAGGAGAACATGAAGTTGAAAGAGGTATACTAAATTTCAGCTTCAAAGGCATCGCCTTAAACTTGCAATTAAGAGGCGCAGGCCTTTCAAGAGGCGTTCGAAAATTGTGCGTCTCTTCGTTAAACAGTCACTGTCTCAAAACACCTGCGCCACTTCTGGCTCTTTGATTTGCTCTCCGGAGACGTTACTTTGTGCCATCTCTTTCGACGGCATATTCTCCTGTTACAAAGCCCAATTTTGTGCATTCTGAAAATTTTCGCTAGATTTTGCCCAATATATCAGGAGAACATGAAGTGGAAATAGGTATACTAAATTTCAGCTTCAAAGGCATTGCCTTAAAGTTGCAATTAAGAGGCGCAGGCCTTTCAAGAGGCTTTCGAAAATTCAGCGTCTCTTCGTGAAACAGTCACTGTCTCGAAACACCTGCGGCACTTCTCGCTCTTTCGTTTGCTGTCCGGAGACGTTATATTGTTCCATCTCTTTCGACGGCATGTTCTCCTGTTATAAAGCTCAATTTTGTGTATTCTCGAAATTTTCGCCAGATTGTGGCCAATATATCAGGATAACATGAACTGGAAAGAGGTATACTAAACTTCAGCTTCAAAGGCATCGCCTTAAAGTTGCAAATCAGAGGCGCAGGCCTTTCAAGAGGCGTTCGAAAATTCTGCGTGTCTTCGTTAAACAGTCACTGTCTCGAAACATCTGCGCCACTTCTCGCTCTTTGATTTGCTCTCCGGAGACGTTACTTTGCGCCATCTCTTTCGACGGCATATTCTCCTGTTACAAAGCCCAATTTTGTGCATTCTGAAAATATTCGCTAGATTTTGTCCAATATATCAGGAGAACATGAAGTGGAAAGAGGTATACTAAATTTCAGCTTCAAAGGCATCGCCTTAAAGTTGCAAATAAGAGGCGCAGGCCTTTCAAGAGGCGTTCGAAAATTGTGCGACTCTTCGTTAAACAGTCACTGTCTCGAAACATCTGCGCCACTTCTCGCTCATTGATTTGCCCTCCGGAGACGTTACTTTGTGCCATCTCTTTCGACGGCATGTTCTCCTGTTACAAAGCCCAATTCTGTGCATTCTGAAAATTTTCGGGAGATTTTGGCCAATATATCAGGAGAACATGAAGTTGAAAGAGGTATACTAAATTTCAGCTTCAAAGGCATCGCCTTAAAGTTGCAAACCAGAGGCGCAGGCCTTTCAAGAGGCGTTCGAAAATTCTGCGTGTCTTCGTTAAACAGTCACTGTCTCGAAACATCTGCGCCACTTCTCGCTCTTTGATTTGCTCTCCGGAGACGTTACTTTGTGCCATCTCTTTCGACGGCATATTCTCCTGTTACAAAGCCCAATTTTGTGCATTCTGAAAATTTGCGCTAGATTTTGTCCAATATATCAGGAGAACATGAAGTCGAAAGAGGTATACTAAATTTCAGCTTCAAAGGCATCGCTTAAAAGTATCAAATCAGAGGCGCAGGCCTTTCAAGAGGCGTTCGAAAATTGTGCGACTCTTCGTTAAACAGTCACTGTCTCGAAACATCTGCGCCACTTCTCGCTCATTGATTTGCCCTCCGGAGACGTTACTTTGTGCCATCTCTTTCGACGGCATGTTCTCCTGTTACAAAGCCCAATTCTGTGCATTCTGAAAATTTTCGGGAGATTTTGGCCAATATATCAGGACAAAATGAAGTGGAAAGAGGTATACTAAATTTCAGCTTCAAAGGCATCGCCTTAAAGTTGCAAATAAGAGGCGCAGGCCTCTCAAGAGGCGTTCGAAAATTGTGCGTCTCTTCGTTAAACAGTCACTGTCTCAAAACACCTGCGCCACTTCTCGCTCTTTGATTTGCTCTCCGGAGACGTTACTTTGTGCCATCTCTTTCGACGGCATGTTCTCCTGTTACAAAGCCCAATTCTGTGGATTCTGAAAATTTTCGCCAGATTTTGGCCAATATATCAGGAGAAAATGAATTGGAAAGAGGTATACTAAATTTCAGCTTCAAAGGCATCGCCTTAAAGTTGCAAATAAGAGGCGCAGGCCTTTCAAGAGGCGTTCGAAAATTCTGCGTCTCGTTGTTAAACAATCACTGTCTCGAAACACCTGCGCCACTTCTCGCTCTTTGATTTGCTCTCCAGAGACGTTACTTTGTTCCATCTCTTTCGACGGCATGTTGTCCTGCTACAAAGCACAATTTTGTGTATTCTCGAAATTATCGCCAGATTTTGGCCAATATATCAGGAGAACATGAAGTCAAAAGAGGTATACTAAATTTCAGCTTCATAGGCATCGCCTTAAAGTTGCAAATCAGAGGCGCAGGCCTCTCAAGAGGCGTTCGAAAATTGTGCGTCTCTTCGTTAAACAGTCACAGTCTCAAAACACCTGCGCCACTTCTCGCTCTTTGATTTGCTCTCCGGAGACGTTACTTTGTGCCATCTCTTTCGACGGCATATTCTCCTGTTACAAAGCCCAATTTTGTGCATTCTGAAAATTTTCGCTAGATTTTGGCCAATAGATCAGGATAACATGAAGTGGAAAGAGGTATACTAAACTTCAGCTTCAAACGCATCGCCTTAAAGTTGCAAATCAGAGGCGCAGGCCTTTCAAGAGGCGTTCGAAAATTCTGCGTGTCTTCGTTAAACAGTCACTGTCTCGAAACATCTGCGCCACTTCTCGCTCTTTGATTTGCTCTCCGGAGACGTTACTTTGCGCCATCTCTTTCGACGGCATATTCTCCTGTTACAAAGCCCAATTTTGTGCATTCTGAAAATTTTCGCTAGATTTTGTCCAATATATCAGGAGAACATGAAGTGGAAAGAGGTATACTAAATTTCAGCTTCAAAGGCATCGCTTAAAAGTATCAAATCAGAGGCGCAGGACTTTCAAGAGGCGTTCGAAAATTGTGCGACTCTTCGTTAAACAGTCACTGTCTCGAAACATCTGCGCCACTTCTCGCTCATTGATTTGCCATCCGGAGACGTTACTTTGTGCCATCTCTTTCGACGGCATGTTCTCCTGTTACAAAGCCCAATTCTGTGGATTCTTAAAATTTTCGCCAGATTTTGGCCAATATATCAGGAGAAAATGAAGTGGAAAGAGGTATACTAAATTTCAGCTTCAAAGGCATCGCCTTAAAGTTGCAAATAAGAGGCGCAGGCCTTTCAAGAGCCGTTCGAAAATTGTGCGTCTCGTTGTTAAACAATCACTGTCTCGAAACACCTGCGCCACTTCTCGCTCTTTGATTTGCTCTCCGGAGACGTTACTTTGTGCCATCTCTTTCGACGGCATGTTCTCCTGTTACAAAGCCCAAATTTGTGCATTCTGAAAATTTTCGCCAGATTGTGGCCAATATATCAGGATAACATAAAGTGGAAAGAGGTATACTAAATTTCAGCTTCAAAGGCATCGCCTTAAAGTTGCAAATCAGAGGCGCAGGCCTTTCAAGAGGCGTTCGAAAATTCTGCGTGTCTTCGTTAAACAGTCACTGTCTCGAAACATCTGCGCCACTTCTCGCTCTTTGATTTGCTCTCCGGAGACGTTACTTTGTGCCATCTCTTTCGACGGCATATTCTCCTGTTACAAAGCCCAATTTTGTGCATTCTGAAAATTTGCGCTAGATTTTGTCCAATATATCAGGAGAACATGAAGTGGAAAGAGGTATACTAAATTTCAGCTTCAAAGGCATCGCTTAAAAGTATCAAATCAGAGGCGCAGGACTTTCAAGAGGCGTTCGAAAATTGTGCGACTCTTCGTTAAACAGTCACTGTCTCGAAACATCTGCGCCACTTCTCGCTCATTGATTTGCCCTCCGGAGACGTTACTTTGTACCATCTCTTTCGACGGCATGTTCTCCTGTTACAAAGCCCAATTCTGTGCATTCTGAAAATTTTCGGCAGATTTTGGCCAATATATCAGGAGAACATGAAGTTGAAAGAGGTATACTAAATTTCAGCTTCAAAGGCATCGCCTTAAACTTGCAATTAAGAGGCGCAGGCCTTTCAAGAGGCGTTCGAAAATTGTGCGTCTCTTCATTAAACAGTCACTGTCTCAAAACACCTGCGCCACTTCTCGCTCTTTGATTTGCTCTCCGGAGACGTTACTTTGTGCCATCTCTTTCGACGGCATATTCTCCTGTTACAAAGCCCAATTTTGTGCATTCTGAAAATTTTCGCTAGATTTTGCCCAATATATCAGGAGAACATGAAGTGGAAATAGGTATACTAAATTTCAGCTTCAAAGGCATCGCCTTAAAGTTGCAATTAAGAGGCGCAGGCCTTTCAAGAGGCTTTCGAAAATTCAGCGTCTCTTCGTGAAACAGTCACTGTCTCGAAACACCTGCGGCACTTCTCGCTCTTTCGTTTGCTGTCCGGAGACGTTATATTGTTCCATCTCTTTCGACGGCATGTTCTCCTGTTATAAAGCCCAATTTTGTGCATTCTGAAAATTTTCGCCAGATTTTGGCCAATATATCAGGAGAACATGAAGTTGAAAGAGGTATACTAAATTTCAGCTTCAAAGGCATCGCCTTAAACTTGCAATTAAGAGGCGCAGGCCTTTCAAGAGGCGTTCGAAAATTGTGCGTCTCTTCGTTAAACAGTCACTGTCTCAAAACACCTGCGCCACTTCTCGCTCTTTGATTTGCTCTCCGGAGACGTTACTTTGTGCCATCTCTTTCGACGGCATATTCTCCTGTTACAAAGCCCAATTTTGTGCATTCTGAAAATTTTCGCTAGATTTTGCCCAATATATCAGGAGAACATGAAGTTGAAAGAGGTATACTAAATTTCAGCTTCAAAGGCATCGCCTTAAAGTTGCAAACCAGAGGCGCAGGCCTTTCAAGAGGCGTTCGAAAATTCTGCGTGTCTTCGTTAAACAGTCACTGTCTCGAAACATCTGCGCCACTTCTCGCTCTTTGATTTGCTCTCCGGAGACGTTACTTTGTGCCATCTCCTTCGACGGCATATTCTCCTGTTACAAAGCCCAATTTTGTGCATTCTGAAAATTTGCGCTAGATTTTGTCCAATATATCAGGAGAACATGAAGTGGAAAGAGGTATACTAAATTTCAGCTTCAAAGGCATCGCTTAAAAGTATCAAATCAGAGGCGCAGGACTTTCAAGAGGCGTTCGAAAATTGTGCGACTCTTCGTTAAACAGTCACTGTCTCGAAACATCTGCGCCACTTCTCGCTCTTTCGTTTGCTGTCCGGAGACGTTATATTGTTCCATCTCTTTCGACGGCATGTTCTCCTGTTATAAAGCTCAATTTTGTGTATTCTCGAAATTTTCGCCAGATTGTGGCCAATATATCAGGATAACATGAAGTGGAAAGAGGTATACTAAATTTCAGCTTCAAAGGCATCGCCTTAAAGTTGCAAATAAGAGGCGCAGGCCTTTCAAGAGGCGTTCGAAAATTCTGCGTCTCGTTGTTAAACAATCACTGTCTCGAAACACCTGCGCCACGTCTCGCTCTTTGATTTGCTCTCCAGAGACGTTACTTTGTTCCATCTCTTTCGACGGCATGTTGTCCTGCTACAAAGCACAATTTTGTGTATTCTCGAAATTATCGCCAGATTTTGGCCAATATATCAGGAGAACATGAAGTCAAAAGAGGTATACTAAATTTCAGCTTCATAGGCATCGCCTTAAAGTTGCAAATCAGAGGCGCAGGCCTTTCAAGAGCCGTTCGAAAATTGTGCGTCTCGTTGTTAAACAATCACTGTCTCGAAACACCTGCGCCACTTCTCGCTCTTTGATTTGCTCTCCGGAGACGTTACTTTGTGCCATCTCTTTCGACGGCATATTCTCCTGTTACAAAGCCCAATTTTGTGCATTCGGAAAATTTGCGCTAGATTTTGTCCAATATATCAGGAGAACATGAAGTGGAAAGAGGTATACTAAATTTCAGCTTCAAAGGCATCGCTTAAAAGTATCAAATCAGAGGCGCAGGACTTTCAAGAGGCGTTCGAAAATTGTGCGACTCTTCGTTAAACAGTCACTGTCTCGAAACATCTGCGCCACTTCTCGCTCATTGATTTGCCATCCGGAGACGTTACTTTGTGCCATCTCTTTCGACGGCATGTTCTCCTGTTACAAAGCCCAATTCTGTGGATTCTTAAAATTTTCGCCAGATTTTGGCCAATATATCAGGAGAAAATGAAGTGGAAAGAGGTATACTAAATTTCAGCTTCAAAGGCATCGCCTTAAAGTTGCAAATAAGAGGCGCAGGCCTTTCAAGAGCCGTTCGAAAATTGTGCGTCTCGTTGTTAAACAATCACTGTCTCGAAACACCTGCGCCACTTCTCGCTCTTTGATTTGCTCTCCGGAGACGTTACTTTGTGCCATCTCTTTCGACGGCATATTCTCCTGTTACAAAGCCCAATTTTGTGCATTCTGAAAATTTGCGCTAGATTTTGTCCAATATATCAGGAGAACATGAAGTGGAAAGAGGTATACTAAATTTCAGCTTCAAAGGCATCGCTTAAAAGTATCAAATCAGAGGCGCAGGACTTTCAAGAGGCGTTCGAAAATTGTGCGACTCTTCGTTAAACAGTCACTGTCTCGAAACATCTGCGCCACTTCTCGCTCATTGATTTGCCCTCCGGAGACGTTACTTTGTACCATCTCTTTCGACGGCATGTTCTCCTGTTACAAAGCCCAATTCTGTGCATTCTGAAAATTTTCGGCAGATTTTGGCCAATATATCAGGAGAACATGAAGTTGAAAGAGGTATACTAAATTTCAGCTTCAAAGGCATCGCCTTAAACTTGCAATTAAGAGGCGCAGGCCTTTCAAGAGGCGTTCGAAAATTGTGCGTCTCTTCGTTAAACAGTCACTGTCTCAAAACACCTGCGCCACTTCTCGCTCTTTGATTTGCTCTCCGGAGACGTTACTTTGTGCCATCTCTTTCGACGGCATATTCTCCTGTTACAAAGCCCAATTTTGTGCATTCTGAAAATTTTCGCTAGATTTTGCCCAATATATCAGGAGAACATGAAGTGGAAATAGGTATACTAAATTTCAGCTTCAAAGGCATTGCCTTAAAGTTGCAATTAAGAGGCGCAGGCCTTTCAAGAGGCTTTCGAAAATTCAGCGTCTCTTCGTGAAACAGTCACTGTCTCGAAACACCTGCGGCACTTCTCGCTCTTTCGTTTGCTGTCCGGAGACGTTATATTGTTCCATCTCTTTCGACGGCATGTTCTCCTGTTATAAAGCTCAATTTTGTGTATTCTCGAAATTTTCGCCAGATTGTGGCCAATATATCAGGATAACATGAACTGGAAAGAGGTATACTAAACTTCAGCTTCAAAGGCATCGCCTTAAAGTTGCAAATCAGAGGCGCAGGCCTTTCAAGAGGCGTTCGAAAATTCTGCGTGTCTTCGTTAAACAGTCACTGTCTCGAAACATCTGCGCCACTTCTCGCTCTTTGATTTGCTCTCCGGAGACGTTACTTTGCGCCATCTCTTTCGACGGCATATTCTCCTGTTACAAAGCCCAATTTTGTGCATTCTGAAAATATTCGCTAGATTTTGTCCAATATATCAGGAGAACATGAAGTGGAAAGAGGTATACTAAATTTCAGCTTCAAAGGCATCGCCTTAAAGTTGCAAATAAGAGGCGCAGGCCTTTCAAGAGGCGTTCGAAAATTGTGCGACTCTTCGTTAAACAGTCACTGTCTCGAAACATCTGCGCCACTTCTCGCTCATTGATTTGCCCTCCGGAGACGTTACTTTGTGCCATCTCTTTCGACGGCATGTTCTCCTGTTACAAAGCCCAATTCTGTGCATTCTGAAAATTTTCGGGAGATTTTGGCCAATATATCAGGAGAACATGAAGTTGAAAGAGGTATACTAAATTTCAGCTTCAAAGGCATCGCCTTAAAGTTGCAAACCAGAGGCGCAGGCCTTTCAAGAGGCGTTCGAAAATTCTGCGTGTCTTCGTTAAACAGTCACTGTCTCGAAACATCTGCGCCACTTCTCGCTCTTTGATTTGCTCTCCGGAGACGTTACTTTGTGCCATCTCTTTCGACGGCATATTCTCCTGTTACAAAGCCCAATTTTGTGCATTCTGAAAATTTGCGCTAGATTTTGTCCAATATATCAGGAGAACATGAAGTGGAAAGAGGTATACTAAATTTCAGCTTCAAAGGCATCGCTTAAAAGTATCAAATCAGAGGCGCAGGACATTCAAGAGGCGTTCGAAAATTGTGCGACTCTTCGTTAAACAGTCACTGTCTCGAAACATCTGCGCCACTTCTCGCTCTTTCGTTTGCTGTCCGGAGACGTTATATTGTTCCATCTCTTTCGACGGCATGTTCTCCTGTTATAAAGCTCAATTTTGTGTATTCTCGAAATTTTCGCCAGATTGTGGCCAATATATCAGGATAACATGAAGTGGAAAGAGGTATACTAAACTTCAGCTTCAAAGGCATCGCCTTAAAGTTGCAAATCAGAGGCGCAGGCCTTTCAAGAGGCGTTCGAAAATTCTGCGTGTCTTCGTTAAACAGTCACTGTCTCGAAACATCTGCGCCACTTCTCGCTCTTTGATTTGCTCTCCGGAGACGTTACTTTGTGCCATCTCTTTCGACGGCATATTCTCCTGTTACAAAGCCCAATTTTGTGCATTCTGAAAATTTGCGCTAGATTTTGTCCAATATATCAGGAGAACATGAAGTGGAAAGAGGTATACTAAATTTCAGCTTCAAAGGCATCGCCTTAAAGTTGCAAATAAGAGGCGCAGGCCTTTCAAGAGGCGTTCGAAAATTCTGCGTCTCGTTGTTAAACAATCACTGTCTCGAAACACCTGCGCCACTTCTCGCTCTTTGATTTGCTCTCCGGAGACGTTACTTTGTGCCATCTCTTTCGACGGCATGTTCTCCTGTTACAAAGCCCAAATTTGTGCATTCTGAAAATTTTCGCCAGATTGTGGCCAATATATCAGGATAACATAAAGTGGAAAGAGGTATACTAAATTTCAGCTTCAAAGGCATCGCCTTAAAGTTGCAAATAAGAGGCGCAGGCGTTTCAAGAGGCGTTCGAAAATTCTGCGTCTCTTCGTTAATCAGTCACTGTCTCGAAACATCTGCGCCACTTCTCGCTCTTTGATTTGCTCTCCGGAGACGTTACTTTGTGCCATCTCTTTCGACGGCATATTCTCCTGTTACAAAGCCCAATTTTGCGCATTCTGAAAATTTGCGCTAGATTTTGTCCAATATATCAGGAGAACATGAAGTGGAAAGAGGTATACTAAATTTCAGCTTCAAAGGCATCGCTTAAAAGTATCAAATCAGAGGCGCAGGACTTTCAAGAGGCGTTCGAAAATTGTGCGACTCTTCGTTAAACAGTCACTGTCTCGAAACATCTGCGCCACTTCTCGCTCATTGATTTGCCATCCGGAGACGTTACTTTGTGCCATCTCTTTCGACGGCATGTTCTCCTGTTACAAAGCCCAATTCTGTGGATTCTGAAAATTTTCGCCAGATTTTGGCCAATATATCAGGAGAAAATGAAGTGGAAAGAGGTATACTAAATTTCAGCTTCAAAGGCATCGCGTTAAAGTTGCAAATAAGAGGCGCAGGCGTTTCAAGAGGCGTTCGAAAATTCTGCGTCTCTTCGTTAATCAGTCACTGTCTCGAAACATCTGCGCCATATCTCGCTCTTTGATTTGCTCTCCGGAGACGTTACTTTGTGCCATCTCTTTCGACGGCATGTTCTCCTGTTACAAAGCCCAATTTTGTGCATTCTGAAAATTTTCGCTAGATTTTGGCCAATATATCAGGAGAACATGAAGTGGAAATAGGTATACTAAATTTCAGCTTCAAAGGCATCGCCTTAAAGTTGCAATTAAGAGGCGCAGGCCTTTCAAGAGGCTTTCGAAAATTCAGCGTCTCTTCGTGAAACAGTCACTGTCTCGAAACACCTGCGGCACTTCTCGCTCTTTCGTTTGCTCTCCGGAGACGTTATATTGTTCCATCTCTTTCGACGGCATGTTCTCCTGTTATAAAGCTCAATTTTGTGTATTCTCGAAATTTTCGCCAGATTGTGGCCAATATATCAGGATAACATGAAGTGGAAAGAGGTATACTAAACTTCAGCTTCAAAGGCATCGCCTTAAAGTTGCAATTAAGAGGCGCAGGCCTTTCAAGAGGCTTTCGAAAATTCAGCGCCTCTTCGTGAAACAGTCACTGTCTCGAAACACCTGCGGCACTTCTCGCTCTTTCGTTTGCTGTACGGAGACGTTATATTGTTCCATCTCTTTCGACGGCATGTTCTCCTGTTATAAAGCTCAATTTTGTGTATTATCGAAATTTTCGCCAGATTGTGGCCAATATATCAGGAGAACATGAAGTGGAAAGAGGTATACTAAATTTCAGCTTCAAAGGCATCGCTTAAAAGTATCAAATCAGAGGCGCAGGCCTTTCAAGAGGCGTTCGAAAATTGTGCGTCTCTTCGTTAAAGAGTCACTGTCTCAAAACACCTGCGCCACTTCTCGCTCTTTGATTTGCTCTCCGGAGACGTTACTTTGTGCCATCTCTTTCGACGGCATATTCTCCTGTTACAAAGCCCAATTTTGTGCATTCTGAAAATTTTCGCTAGATTTTGGCCCATATATCAGGAGAACATGAAGTGGAAATAGGTATACTAAATTTCAGCTTCAAAGGCATCGCCTTAAAGTTGCAATTAAGAGGCGCAGGCATTTCAAGAGGCTTTCGAAAATTCAGCGTCTCTTCGTGAAACAGTCACTGTCTCGAAACACCTGCGGCACTTCTCGCTCTTTCGTTTGCTGTCCGGAGACGTTATATTGTTCCATCTCTTTCGACGGCATGTTCTCCTGTTATAAAGCTCAATTTTGTGTATTCTCGAAATTTTCGCCAGATTGTGGCCAATATATCAGGATAACATGAAGTCAAAAGAGGTATACTAAATTTCAGCTTCATAGGCATCGCCTTAAAGTTGCAAATCAGAGGCGCAGGCCTTTCAAGAGTCGTTCGAAAATTGTGCGTCTCTTCGTTAAACAGTCACTGTCTCAAAACACCTGCGCCACTTCTCGCTCTTTGATTTGCTCTCCGGAGACGTTACTTTGTGCCATCTCTTTCGACGGCATATTCTCCTGTTACAAAGCCCAATTTTGTGCATTCTGAAAATTTTCGCTAGATTTTGGCCAATATATCAGGAGAACATGAAGTGGAAATAGGTATACTAAATTTCAGCTTCAAAGGCATCGCCTTAAAGTTGTAATTAAGAGGCGCAGGCCTTTCAAGAGGCTTTCGAAAATTCAGCGTCTCTTCGTGAAACAGTCACTGTCTCGAAACACCTGCGGCACTTCTCGCTCTTTCGTTTGCTGTCCGGAGACGTTATATTGTTCCATCTCTTTCGACGGCATGTTCTCCTGTTATAAAGCTCAATTTTGTGTATTATCGAAATTTTCGCCAGATTGTGGCCAATATATCAGGAGAACATGAAGTGGAAAGAGGTATACTAAATTTCAGCTTCAAAGGCATCGCTTAAAAGTATCAAATCAGAGGCGCAGGCCTTTCAAGAGGCGTTCGAAAATTGTGCGTCTCTTCGTTAAACAGTCACTGTCTCAAAACACCTGCGCCACTTCTCGCTCTTTGATTTGCTCTCCGGAGACGTTACTTTGTGCCATCTCTTTCGACGGCATATTCTCCTGTTACAAAGCCCAATTTTGTGCATTCTGAAAATTTGCGCTAGATTTTGTCCAATATATCAGGAGAACATGAAGTGGAAAGAGGTATACTAAATTTCAGCTTCAAAGGCATCGCCTTAAAGTTGCAAATAAGAGGCGCAGGCCTTTCAAGAGGCGTTCGAAAATTCTGCGTCTCGTTGTTAAACAATCACTGTCTCGAAACACCTGCGCCACTTCTCGCTCTTTGATTTGCTCTCCGGAGACGTTACTTTGTGCCATCTCTTTCGACGGCATGTTCTCCTGTTACAAAGCCCAAATTTGTGCATTCTGAAAATTTTCGCCAGATTGTGGCCAATATATCAGGATAACATAAAGTGGAAAGAGGTATACTAAATTTCAGCTTCAAAGGCATCGCCTTAAAGTTGCAAATAAGAGGCGCAGGCGTTTCAAGAGGCGTTCGAAAATTCTGCGTCTCTTCGTTAATCAGTCACTGTCTCGAAACATCTGCGCCACTTCTCGCTCTTTGATTTGCTCTCCGGAGACGTTACTTTGTGCCATCTCTTTCGACGGCATATTCTCCTGTTACAAAGCCCAATTTTGCGCATTCTGAAAATTTGCGCTAGATTTTGTCCAATATATCAGGAGAACATGAAGTGGAAAGAGGTATACTAAATTTCAGCTTCAAAGGCATCGCTTAAAAGTATCAAATCAGAGGCGCAGGACTTTCAAGAGGCGTTCGAAAATTGTGCGACTCTTCGTTAAACAGTCACTGTCTCGAAACATCTGCGCCACTTCTCGCTCATTGATTTGCCATCCGGAGACGTTACTTTGTGCCATCTCTTTCGACGGCATGTTCTCCTGTTACAAAGCCCAATTCTGTGGATTCTGAAAATTTTCGCCAGATTTTGGCCAATATATCAGGAGAAAATGAAGTGGAAAGAGGTATACTAAATTTCAGCTTCAAAGGCATCGCGTTAAAGTTGCAAATAAGAGGCGCAGGCGTTTCAAGAGGCGTTCGAAAATTCTGCGTCTCTTCGTTAATCAGTCACTGTCTCGAAACATCTGCGCCATATCTCGCTCTTTGATTTGCTCTCCGGAGACGTTACTTTGTGCCATCTCTTTCGACGGCATGTTCTCCTGTTACAAAGCCCAATTTTGTGCATTCTGAAAATTTTCGCTAGATTTTGGCCAATATATCAGGAGAACATGAAGTGGAAATAGGTATACTAAATTTCAGCTTCAAAGGCATCGCCTTAAAGTTGCAATTAAGAGGCGCAGGCCTTTCAAGAGGCTTTCGAAAATTCAGCGTCTCTTCGTGAAACAGTCACTGTCTCGAAACACCTGCGGCACTTCTCGCTCTTTCGTTTGCTCTCCGGAGACGTTATATTGTTCCATCTCTTTCGACGGCATGTTCTCCTGTTATAAAGCTCAATTTTGTGTATTCTCGAAATTTTCGCCAGATTGTGGCCAATATATCAGGATAACATGAAGTGGAAAGAGGTATACTAAACTTCAGCTTCAAAGGCATCGCCTTAAAGTTGCAATTAAGAGGCGCAGGCCTTTCAAGAGGCTTTCGAAAATTCAGCGTCTCTTCGTGAAACAGTCACTGTCTCGAAACACCTGCGGCACTTCTCGCTCTTTCGTTTGCTGTCCGGAGACGTTATATTGTTCCATCTCTTTCGACGGCATGTTCTCCTGTTATAAAGCTCAATTTTGTGTATTATCGAAATTTTCGCCAGATTGTGGCCAATATATCAGGAGAACATGAAGTGGAAAGAGGTATACTAAATTTCAGCTTCAAAGGCATCGCTTAAAAGTATCAAATCAGAGGCGCAGGCCTTTCAAGAGGCGTTCGAAAATTGTGCGTCTCTTCGTTAAAGAGTCACTGTCTCAAAACACCTGCGCCACTTCTCGCTCTTTGATTTGCTCTCCGGAGACGTTACTTTGTGCCATCTCTTTCGACGGCATATTCTCCTGTTACAAAGCCCAATTTTGTGCATTCTGAAAATTTTCGCTAGATTTTGGCCCATATATCAGGAGAACATGAAGTGGAAATAGGTATACTAAATTTCAGCTTCAAAGGCATCGCCTTAAAGTTGCAATTAAGAGGCGCAGGCATTTCAAGAGGCTTTCGAAAATTCAGCGTCTCTTCGTGAAACAGTCACTGTCTCGAAACACCTGCGGCACTTCTCGCTCTTTCGTTTGCTGTCCGGAGACGTTATATTGTTCCATCTCTTTCGACGGCATGTTCTCCTGTTATAAAGCTCAATTTTGTGTATTCTCGAAATTTTCGCCAGATTGTGGCCAATATATCAGGATAACATGAAGTCAAAAGAGGTATACTAAATTTCAGCTTCATAGGCATCGCCTTAAAGTTGCAAATCAGAGGCGCAGGCCTTTCAAGAGGCGTTCGAAAATTGTGCGTCTCTTCGTTAAACAGTCACTGTCTCAAAACACCTGCGCCACTTCTCGCTCTTTGATTTGCTCTCCGGAGACGTTACTTTGTGCCATCTCTTTCGACGGCATATTCTCCTGTTACAAAGCCCAATTTTGTGCATTCTGAAAATTTTCGCTAGATTTTGGCCAATATATCAGGAGACCATGAAGTGGAAATAGGTATACTAAATTTCAGCTTCAAAGGCATCGCCTTAAAGTTGCAATTAAGAGGCGCAGGCCTTTCAAGAGGCTTTCGAAAATTCAGCGTCTCTTCGTGAAACAGTCACTGTCTCGAAACACCTGCGGCACTTCTCGCTCTTTCGTTTGCTGTCCGGAGACGTTATATTGTTCCATCTCTTTCGACGGCATGTTCTCCTGTTATAAAGCTCAATTTTGTGTATTATCGAAATTTTCGCCAGATTGTGGCCAATATATCAGGAGAACATGAAGTGGAAAGAGGTATACTAAATTTCAGCTTCAAAGGCATCGCTTAAAAGTATCAAATCAGAGGCGCAGGCCTTTCAAGAGGCGTTCGAAAATTGTGCGTCTCTTCGTTAAACAGTCACTGTCTCAAAACACCTGCGCCACTTCTCGCTCTTTGATTTGCTCTCCGGAGACGTTACTTTGTGCCATCTCTTTCGACGGCATATTCTCCTGTTACAAAGCCCAATTTTGTGCATTCTGAAAATTTTCGCTAGATTTTGGCCAATATATCAGGAGAACATGAAGTGGAAATAGGTATACTAAATTTCAGCTTCAAAGGCATCGCCTTAAAGTTGCAATTAAGAGGCGCAGGCGTTTCAAGAGGCGTTCGAAAATTCTGCGTCTCTTCGTTAATCAGTCACTGTCTCGAAACATCTGCGCCATATCTCGCTCTTTGATTTGCTCTCCGGAGACGTTACTTTGTGCCATCTCTTTCGACGGCATGTTCTCCTGTTACAAAGCCCAATTTTGTGCATTCTGAAAATTTTCGCTAGATTTTGGCCAATATATCAGGAGAACATGAAGTGGAAATAGGTATACTAAATTTCAGCTTCAAAGGCATCGCCTTAAAGTTGCAATTAAGAGGCGCAGGCCTTTCAAGAGGCTTTCGAAAATTCAGCGTCTCTTCGTGAAACAGTCACTGTCTCGAAACACCTGCGGCACTTCTCGCTCTTTCGTTTGCTCTCCGGAGACGTTATATTGTTCCATCTCGTTCGACGGCATGTTCTCCTGTTATAAAGCTCAATTTTGTGTATTCTCGAAATTTTCGCCAGATTGTGGCCAATATATCAGGATAACATGAAGTGGAAAGAGGTATACTAAACTTCAGCTTCAAAGGCATCGCCTTAAAGTTGCAAATCAGAGGCGCAGGCCTTTCAAGAGGCGTTCGAAAATTCTGCGTGTCTTCGTTAAACAGTCACTGTCTCGAAACATCTGCGCCACTTCTCGCTCTTTGATTTGCTCTCCGGAGACGTTACTTTGCGCCATCTCTTTCGACGGCATATTCTCCTGTTACAAAGCCCAATTTTGTGCATTCTGAAAATTTTCGCCAGATTTTGTCCAATATATCAGGAGAACATGAAGTGGAAAGAGGTATACTAAATTTCAGTTTCAAAGGCATCGCCTTAAAGTTGCAAATAAGAGGCGCAGGCCTTTCAAGAGGCGTTCGAAAATTGTGCGTCTCTTCGTTAAACAGTCACTGTCTCAAAACACCTGCGCCACTTCTCGCTCTTTGATTTGCTCTCCGGAGACGTTACTTTGTGCCATCTCTTTCGACGGCATATTCTCCTGTTACAAAGCCCAATTTTGTGCATTCTGAAAATTTGCGCTAGATTTTGTCCAATATATCAGGAGAACATGAAGTGGAAAGAGGTATACTAAATTTCAGCTTCAAAGGCATCGCTTAAAAGTATCCAATCAGAGGCGCAGGACTTTCAAGAGGCGTTCGAAAATTGTCCGACTCTTCGTTAAACAGTCACTGTCTCGAAACATCTGCGCCACTTCTCGCTCATTGATTTGCCATCCGGAGACGTTACTTTGTGCCATCTCTTTCGACGGCATGTTCTCCTGTTACAAAGCCCAATTCTGTGGATTCTGAAAATTTTCGCCAGATTTTGGCCAATATATCAGGAGAAAATGAAGTGGAAAGAGGTATACTAAATTTCAGCTTCAAAGGCATCGCCTTAAAGTTGCAAATAAGAGGCGCAGGCGTTTCAAGAGGCGTTCGAAAATTCTGCGTCTCTTCGTTAATCAGTCACTGTCTCAAAACACCTGCGCCACTTCTCGCTCTTTGATTTGCTCTCCGGAGACGTTACTTTGTGCCATCTCTTTCGACGGCATGTTCTCCTGTTACAAAGCCCAATTTTGTGCATTCTGAAAATTTTCGCTAGATTTTGGCCAATATATCAGGAGAACATGAAGTCAAAAGAGGTATACTAAATTTCAGCTTCATAGGCATCGCCTTAAAGTTGCAAATCAGAGGCGCAGGCCTTTCAAGAGGCGTTCGAAAATTGTGCGTCTCTTCGTTAAACAGTCACTGTCTCAAAACACCTGCGCCACTTCTCGCTCTTTCGTTTGCTGTCCGGAGACGTTATATTGTACCATCTCTTTCGACGGCATGTTCTCCTGTTATAAAGCTCAATTTTGTGTATTCTCGAAATTTTCGCCAGATTTTGGCCAATTTATCAGGAGAACATGAAGTCAAAAGAGGTATACTAAATTTCAGCTTCATAGGCATCGCCTTAAAGTTGCAAATCAGAGGCGCAGGCCTTTCAAGAGGCGTTCGAAAATTGTGCGACTCTTCGTTAAACAGTCACTGTCTCAAAACACCTGCGCCACTTCTCGCTCTTTGATTTGCTCTCCGGAGACGTTACTTTGTGCCATCTCTTTCGACGGCATGTTCTCCTGTTACAAAGCCCAATTTTGTGCATTCTGAAAATTTTCGCTAGATTTTGGCCAATATATCAGGAGAACATGAAGTCGAAAGAGGTATACTAAATTTCAGCTTCATAGGCATCGCCTTAAAGTTGCAAATCAGAGGCGCAGGCCTTTCAAGAGGCGTTCGAAAATTGTGCGTCTCTTCGTTAAACAGTCACTGTCTCAAAACACCTGCGCCACTTCTCGCTCTTTCGTTTGCTGTCCGGAGACGTTATATTGTACCATCTCTTTCGACGGCATGTTCTCCTGTTACAAAGCCCAAATTTGTGCATTCTGAAAATTTTCGCCAGATTGTGGCCAATATATCAGGATAACATAAAGTGGAAAGAGGTATACTAAATTTCAGCTTCAAAGGCATCGCCTTAAAGTTGCAAATAAGAGGCGCAGGCGTTTCAAGAGGCGTTCGAAAATTCTGCGTCTCTTCGTTAATCAGTCACTGTCTCGAAACATCTGCGCCACTTCTCGCTCTTTGATTTGCTCTCCGGAGACGTTACTTTGTGCCATCTCTTTCGACGGCATATTCTCCTGTTACAAAGCCCAATTTTGCGCATTCTGAAAATTTGCGCTAGATTTTGTCCAATATATCAGGAGAACATGAAGTGGAAAGAGGTATACTAAATTTCAGCTTCAAAGGCATCGCTTAAAAGTATCAAATCAGAGGCGCAGGACTTTCAAGAGGCGTTCGAAAATTGTGCGACTCTTCGTTAAACAGTCACTGTCTCGAAACATCTGCGCCACTTCTCGCTCATTGATTTGCCATCCGGAGACGTTACTTTGTGCCATCTCTTTCGACGGCATGTTCTCCTGTTACAAAGCCCAATTCTGTGGATTCTGAAAATTTTCGCCAGATTTTGGCCAATATATCAGGAGAAAATGAAGTGGAAAGAGGTATACTAAATTTCAGCTTCAAAGGCATCGCGTTAAAGTTGCAAATAAGAGGCGCAAGCGTTTCAAGAGGCGTTCGAAAATTCTGCGTCTCTTCGTTAATCAGTCACTGTCTCGAAACATCTGCGCCATATCTCGCTCTTTGATTTGCTCTCCGGAGACGTTACTTTGTGCCATCTCTTTCGACGGCATGTTCTCCTGTTACAAAGCCCAATTTTGTGCATTCTGAAAATTTTCGCTAGATTTTGGCCAATATATCAGGAGAACATGAAGTGGAAATAGGTATACTAAATTTCAGCTTCAAAGGCATCGCCTTAAAGTTGCAATTAAGAGGCGCAGGCCTTTCAAGAGGCTTTCGAAAATTCAGCGTCTCTTCGTGAAACAGTCACTGTCTCGAAACACCTGCGGCACTTCTCGCTCTTTCGTTTGCTCTCCGGAGACGTTATATTGTTCCATCTCTTTCGACGGCATGTTCTCCTGTTATAAAGCTCAATTTTGTGTATTCTCGAAATTTTCGCCAGATTGTGGCCAATATATCAGGATAACATGAAGTGGAAAGAGGTATACTAAACTTCAGCTTCAAAGGCATCGCCTTAAAGTTGCAATTAAGAGGCGCAGGCCTTTCAAGAGGCTTTCGAAAATTCAGCGTCTCTTCGTGAAACAGTCACTGTCTCGAAACACCTGCGGCACTTCTCGCTCTTTCGTTTGCTGTCCGGAGACGTTATATTGTTCCATCTCTTTCGACGGCATGTTCTCCTGTTATAAAGCTCAATTTTGTGTATTATCGAAATTTTCGCCAGATTGTGGCCAATATATCAGGAGAACATGAAGTGGAAAGAGGTATACTAAATTTCAGCTTCAAAGGCATCGCTTAAAAGTATCAAATCAGAGGCGCAGGCCTTTCAAGAGGCGTTCGAAAATTGTGCGTCTCTTCGTTAATGAGTCACTGTCTCAAAACACCTGCGCCACTTCTCGCTCTTTGATTTGCTCTCCGGAGACGTTACTTTGTGCCATCTCTTTCGACGGCATATTCTCCTGTTACAAAGCCCAATTTTGTGCATTCTGAAAATTTTCGCTAGATTTTGGCCCATATATCAGGAGAACATGAAGTGGAAATAG
This sequence comes from Andrena cerasifolii, assembly GCF_050908995.1. Classification (NCBI taxonomy): domain Eukaryota; kingdom Metazoa; phylum Arthropoda; class Insecta; order Hymenoptera; family Andrenidae; genus Andrena; species Andrena cerasifolii. The sequence goes on from NW_027485407.1 coordinate 27,146, forward strand.
GTATACTAAATTTCAGCTTCAAAGGCATCGCCTTAAAGTTGCAATTAAGAGGCGCAGGCATTTCAAGAGGCTTTCGAAAATTCAGCGTCTCTTCGTGAAACAGTCACTGTCTCGAAACACCTGCGGCACTTCTCGCTCTTTCGTTTGCTGTCCGGAGACGTTATATTGTTCCATCTCTTTCGACGGCATGTTCTCCTGTTATAAAGCTCAATTTTGTGTATTCTCGAAATTTTCGCCAGATTGTGGCCAATATATCAGGATAACATGAAGTCAAAAGAGGTATACTAAATTTCAGCTTCATAGGCATCGCCTTAAAGTTGCAAATCAGAGGCGCAGGCCTTTCAAGAGGCGTTCGAAAATTGTGCGTCTCTTCGTTAAACAGTCACTGTCTCAAAACACCTGCGCCACTTCTCGCTCTTTGATTTGCTCTCCGGAGACGTTACTTTGTGCCATCTCTTTCGACGGCATATTCTCCTGTTACAAAGCCCAATTTTGTGCATTCTGAAAATTTTCGCTAGATTTTGGCCAATATATCAGGAGAACATGAAGTGGAAATAGGTATACTAAATTTCAGCTTCAAAGGCATCGCCTTAAAGTTGCAATTAAGAGGCGCAGGCCTTTCAAGAGGCTTTCGAAAATTCAGCGTCTCTTCGTGAAACAGTCACTGTCTCGAAACACCTGCGGCACTTCTCGCTCTTTCGTTTGCTGTCCGGAGACGTTATATTGTTCCATCTCTTTCGACGGCATGTTCTCCTGTTATAAAGCTCAATTTTGTGTATTATCGAAATTTTCGCCAGATTGTGGCCAATATATCAGGAGAACATGAAGTGGAAAGAGGTATACTAAATTTCAGCTTCAAAGGCATCGCTTAAAAGTATCAAATCAGAGGCGCAGGCCTTTCAAGAGGCGTTCGAAAATTGTGCGTCTCTTCGTTAAACAGTCACTGTCTCAAAACACCTGCGCCACTTCTCGCTCTTTGATTTGCTCTCCGGAGACGTTACTTTGTGCCATCTCTTTCGACGGCATATTCTCCTGTTACAAAGCCCAATTTTGTGCATTCTGAAAATTTGCGCTAGATTTTGTCCAATATATCAGGAGAACATGAAGTGGAAAGAGGTATACTAAATTTCAGCTTCAAAGGCATCGCCTTAAAGTTGCAAATAAGAGGCGCAGGCCTTTCAAGAGGCGTTCGAAAATTCTGCGTCTCGTTGTTAAACAATCACTGTCTCGAAACACCTGCGCCACTTCTCGCTCTTTGATTTGCTCTCCGGAGACGTTACTTTGTGCCATCTCTTTCGACGGCATGTTCTCCTGTTACAAAGCCCAAATTTGTGCATTCTGAAAATTTTCGCCAGATTGTGGCCAATATATCAGGATAACATAAAGTGGAAAGAGGTATACTAAATTTCAGCTTCAAAGGCATCGCCTTAAAGTTGCAATTAAGAGGCGCAGGCCTTTCAAGAGGCTTTCGAAAATTCAGCGTCTCTTCGTGAAACAGTCACTGTCTCGAAACACCTGCGGCACTTCTCGCTCTTTCGTTTGCTGTCCGGAGACGTTATATTGTTCCATCTCTTTCGACGGCATGTTCTCCTGTTATAAAGCTCAATTTTGTGTATTATCGAAATTTTCGCCAGATTGTGGCCAATATATCAGGAGAACATGAAGTGGAAAGAGGTATACTAAATTTCAGCTTCAAAGGCATCGCTTAAAAGTATCAAATCAGAGGCGCAGGCCTTTCAAGAGGCGTTCGAAAATTGTGCGTCTCTTCGTTAAACAGTCACTGTCTCAAAACACCTGCGCCACTTCTCGCTCTTTGATTTGCTCTCCGGAGACGTTACTTTGTGCCATCTCTTTCGACGGCATATTCTCCTGTTACAAAGCCCAATTTTGTGCATTCTGAAAATTTTCGCTAGATTTTGGCCCATATATCAGGAGAACATGAAGTGGAAATAGGTATACTAAATTTCAGCTTCAAAGGCATCGCTTAAAAGTATCAAATCAGAGGCGCAGGCCTTTCAAGAGGCGTTCGAAAATTCTGCGTCTCTTCGTTAATCAGTCACTGTCTCGAAACATCTGCGCCACTTCTCGCTCTTTGATTTGCTCTCCGGAGACGTTACTTTGTGCCATCTCTTTCGACGGCATATTCTCCTGTTACAAAGCCCAATTTTGCGCATTCTGAAAATTTGCGCTAGATTTTGTCCAATATATCAGGAGAACATGAAGTGGAAAGAGGTATACTAAATTTCAGCTTCAAAGGCATCGCTTAAAAGTATCAAATCAGAGGCGCAGGACTTTCAAGAGGCGTTCGAAAATTGTGCGACTCTTCGTTAAACAGTCACTGTCTCGAAACATCTGCGCCACTTCTCGCTCATTGATTTGCCATCCGGAGACGTTACTTTGTGCCATCTCTTTCGACGGCATGTTCTCCTGTTACAAAGCCCAATTCTGTGGATTCTGAAAATTTTCGCCAGATTTTGGCCAATATATCAGGAGAAAATGAAGTGGAAAGAGGTATACTAAATTTCAGCTTCAAAGGCATCGCGTTAAAGTTGCAAATAAGAGGCGCAGGCGTTTCAAGAGGCGTTCGAAAATTCTGCGTCTCTTCGTTAATCAGTCACTGTCTCGAAACATCTGCGCCATATCTCGCTCTTTGATTTGCTCTCCGGAGACGTTACTTTGTGCCATCTCTTTCGACGGCATGTTCTCCTGTTACAAAGCCCAATTTTGTGCATTCTGAAAATTTTCGCTAGATTTTGGCCAATATATCAGGAGAACATGAAGTGGAAATAGGTATACTAAATTTCAGCTTCAAAGGCATCGCCTTAAAGTTGCAATTAAGAGGCGCAGGCCTTTCAAGAGGCTTTCGAAAATTCAGCGTCTCTTCGTGAAACAGTCACTGTCTCGAAACACCTGCGGCACTTCTCGCTCTTTCGTTTGCTCTCCGGAGACGTTATATTGTTCCATCTCTTTCGACGGCATGTTCTCCTGTTATAAAGCTCAATTTTGTGTATTCTCGAAATTTTCGCCAGATTGTGGCCAATATATCAGGATAACATGAAGTGGAAAGAGGTATACTAAACTTCAGCTTCAAAGGCATCGCCTTAAAGTTGCAATTAAGAGGCGCAGGCCTTTCAAGAGGCTTTCGAAAATTCAGCGTCTCTTCGTGAAACAGTCACTGTCTCGAAACACCTGCGGCACTTCTCGCTCTTTCGTTTGCTGTCCGGAGACGTTATATTGTTCCATCTCTTTCGACGGCATGTTCTCCTGTTATAAAGCTCAATTTTGTGTATTATCGAAATTTTCGCCAGATTGTGGCCAATATATCAGGAGAACATGAAGTGGAAAGAGGTATACTAAATTTCAGCTTCAAAGGCATCGCTTAAAAGTATCAAATCAGAGGCGCAGGCCTTTCAAGAGGCGTTCGAAAATTGTGCGTCTCTTCGTTAAAGAGTCACTGTCTCAAAACACCTGCGCCACTTCTCGCTCTTTGATTTGCTCTCCGGAGACGTTACTTTGTGCCATCTCTTTCGACGGCATATTCTCCTGTTACAAAGCCCAATTTTGTGCATTCTGAAAATTTTCGCTAGATTTTGGCCCATATATCAGGAGAACATGAAGTGGAAATAGGTATACTAAATTTCAGCTTCAAAGGCATCGCCTTAAAGTTGCAATTAAGAGGCGCAGGCATTTCAAGAGGCTTTCGAAAATTCAGCGTCTCTTCGTGAAACAGTCACTGTCTCGAAACACCTGCGGCACTTCTCGCTCTTTCGTTTGCTGTCCGGAGACGTTATATTGTTCCATCTCTTTCGACGGCATGTTCTCCTGTTATAAAGCTCAATTTTGTGTATTCTCGAAATTTTCGCCAGATTGTGGCCAATATATCAGGATAACATGAAGTCAAAAGAGGTATACTAAATTTCAGCTTCATAGGCATCGCCTTAAAGTTGCAAATCAGAGGCGCAGGCCTTTCAAGAGGCGTTCGAAAATTGTGCGTCTCTTCGTTAAACAGTCACTGTCTCAAAACACCTGCGCCACTTCTCGCTCTTTGATTTGCTCTCCGGAGACGTTACTTTGTGCCATCTCTTTCGACGGCATATTCTCCTGTTACAAAGCCCAATTTTGTGCATTCTGAAAATTTGCGCTAGATTTTGTCCAATATATCAGGAGAACATGAAGTGGAAAGAGGTATACTAAATTTCAGCTTCAAAGGCATCGCCTTAAAGTTGCAAATAAGAGGCGCAGGCCTTTCAAGAGGCGTTCGAAAATTCTGCGTCTCGTTGTTAAACAATCACTGTCTCGAAACACCTGCGCCACTTCTCGCTCTTTGATTTGCTCTCCGGAGACGTTACTTTGTGCCATCTCTTTCGACGGCATGTTCTCCTGTTACAAAGCCCAAATTTGTGCATTCTGAAAATTTTCGCCAGATTGTGGCCAATATATCAGGATAACATAAAGTGGAAAGAGGTATACTAAATTTCAGCTTCAAAGGCATCGCCTTAAAGTTGCAAATAAGAGGCGCAGGCGTTTCAAGAGGCGTTCGAAAATTCTGCGTCTCTTCGTTAATCAGTCACTGTCTCGAAACATCTGCGCCACTTCTCGCTCTTTGATTTGCTCTCCGGAGACGTTACTTTGTGCCATCTCTTTCGACGGCATATTCTCCTGTTACAAAGCCCAATTTTGCGCATTCTGAAAATTTGCGCTAGATTTTGTCCAATATATCAGGAGAACATGAAGTGGAAAGAGGTATACTAAATTTCAGCTTCAAAGGCATCGCTTAAAAGTATCAAATCAGAGGCGCAGGACTTTCAAGAGGCGTTCGAAAATTGTGCGACTCTTCGTTAAACAGTCACTGTCTCGAAACATCTGCGCCACTTCTCGCTCATTGATTTGCCATCCGGAGACGTTACTTTGTGCCATCTCTTTCGACGGCATGTTCTCCTGTTACAAAGCCCAATTCTGTGGATTCTGAAAATTTTCGCCAGATTTTGGCCAATATATCAGGAGAAAATGAAGTGGAAAGAGGTATACTAAATTTCAGCTTCAAAGGCATCGCGTTAAAGTTGCAAATAAGAGGCGCAGGCGTTTCAAGAGGCGTTCGAATATTCTGCGTCTCTTCGTTAATCAGTCACTGTCTCGAAACATCTGCGCCATATCTCGCTCTTTGATTTGCTCTCCGGAGACGTTACTTTGTGCCATCTCTTTCGACGGCATGTTCTCCTGTTACAAAGCCCAATTTTGTGCATTCTGAAAATTTTCGCTAGATTTTGGCCAATATATCAGGAGAACATGAAGTGGAAATAGGTATACTAAATTTCAGCTTCAAAGGCATCGCCTTAAAGTTGCAATTAAGAGGCGCAGGCCTTTCAAGAGGCTTTCGAAAATTCAGCGTCTCTTCGTGAAACAGTCACTGTCTCGAAACACCTGCGGCACTTCTCGCTCTTTCGTTTGCTCTCCGGAGACGTTATATTGTTCCATCTCTTTCGACGGCATGTTCTCCTGTTATAAAGCTCAATTTTGTGTATTCTCGAAATTTTCGCCAGATTGTGGCCAATATATCAGGATAACATGAAGTGGAAAGAGGTATACTAAACTTCAGCTTCAAAGGCATCGCCTTAAAGTTGCAATTAAGAGGCGCAGGCCTTTCAAGAGGCTTTCGAAAATTCAGCGTCTCTTCGTGAAACAGTCACTGTCTCGAAACACCTGCGGCACTTCTCGCTCTTTCGTTTGCTGTCCGGAGACGTTATATTGTTCCATCTCTTTCGACGGCATGTTCTCCTGTTATAAAGCTCAATTTTGTGTATTATCGAAATTTTCGCCAGATTGTGGCCAATATATCAGGAGAACATGAAGTGGAAAGAGGTATACTAAATTTCAGCTTCAAAGGCATCGCTTAAAAGTATCAAATCAGAGGCGCAGGCCTTTCAAGAGGCGTTCGAAAATTGTGCGTCTCTTCGTTAAAGAGTCACTGTCTCAAAACACCTGCGCCACTTCTCGCTCTTTGATTTGCTCTCCGGAGACGTTACTTTGTGCCATCTCTTTCGACGGCATATTCTCCTGTTACAAAGCCCAATTTTGTGCATTCTGAAAATTTTCGCTAGATTTTGGCCCATATATCAGGAGAACATGAAGTGGAAATAGGTATACTAAATTTCAGCTTCAAAGGCATCGCCTTAAAGTTGCAATTAAGAGGCGCAGGCATTTCAAGAGGCTTTCGAAAATTCAGCGTCTCTTCGTGAAACAGTCACTGTCTCGAAACACCTGCGGCACTTCTCGCTCTTTCGTTTGCTGTCCGGAGACGTTATATTGTTCCATCTCTTTCGACGGCATGTTCTCCTGTTATAAAGCTCAATTTTGTGTATTCTCGAAATTTTCGCCAGATTGTGGCCAATATATCAGGATAACATGAAGTCAAAAGAGGTATACTAAATTTCAGCTTCATAGGCATCGCCTTAAAGTTGCAAATCAGAGGCGCAGGCCTTTCAAGAGGCGTTCGAAAATTGTGCGTCTCTTCGTTAAACAGTCACTGTCTCAAAACACCTGCGCCACTTCTCGCTCTTTGATTTGCTCTCCGGAGACGTTACTTTGTGCCATCTCTTTCGACGGCATATTCTCCTGTTACAAAGCCCAATTTTGTGCATTCTGAAAATTTTCGCTAGATTTTGGCCAATATATCAGGAGAACATGAAGTGGAAATAGATATACTAAATTTCAGCTTCAAAGGCATCGCCTTAAAGTTGCAATTAAGAGGCGCAGGCCTTTCAAGAGGCTTTCGAAAATTCAGCGTCTCTTCGTGAAACAGTCACTGTCTCGAAACACCTGCGGCACTTCTCGCTCTTTCGTTTGCTGTCCGGAGACGTTATATTGTTCCATCTCTTTCGACGGCATGTTCTCCTGTTATAAAGCTCAATTTTGTGTATTATCGAAATTTTCGCCAGATTGTGGCCAATATATCAGGAGAACATGAAGTGGAAAGAGGTATACTAAATTTCAGCTTCAAAGGCATCGCTTAAAAGTATCAAATCAGAGGCGCAGGCCTTTCAAGAGGCGTTCGAAAATTGTGCGTCTCTTCGTTAAACAGTCACTGTCTCAAAACACCTGCGCCACTTCTCGCTCTTTGATTTGCTCTCCGGAGACGTTACTTTGTGCCATCTCTTTCGACGGCATATTCTCCTGTTACAAAGCCCAATTTTGTGCATTCTGAAAATTTTCGCTAGATTTTGGCCAATATATCAGGAGAACATGAAGTGGAAATAGGTATACTAAATTTCAGCTTCAAAGGCATCGCCTTAAAGTTGCAATTAAGAGGCGCAGGCGTTTCAAGAGGCGTTCGAAAATTCTGCGTCTCTTCGTTAATCAGTCACTGTCTCGAAACATCTGCGCCATATCTCGCTCTTTGATTTGCTCTCCGGAGACGTTACTTTGTGCCATCTCTTTCGACGGCATGTTCTCCTGTTACAAAGCCCAATTTTGTGCATTCTGAAAATTTTCGCTAGATTTTGGCCAATATATCAGGAGAACATGAAGTGGAAATAGGTATACTAAATTTCAGCTTCAAAGGCATCGCCTTAAAGTTGCAATTAAGAGGCGCAGGCCTTTCAAGAGGCTTTCGAAAATTCAGCGTCTCTTCGTGAAACAGTCACTGTCTCGAAACACCTGCGGCACTTCTCGCTCTTTCGTTTGCTCTCCGGAGACGTTATATTGTTCCATCTCTTTCGACGGCATGTTCTCCTGTTATAAAGCTCAATTTTGTGTATTCTCGAAATTTTCGCCAGATTGTGGCCAATATATCAGGATAACATGAAGTGGAAAGAGGTATACTAAACTTCAGCTTCAAAGGCATCGCCTTAAAGTTGCAAATCAGAGGCGCAGGCCTTTCAAGAGGCGTTCGAAAATTCTGCGTGTCTTCGTTAAACAGTCACTGTCTCGAAACATCTGCGCCACTTCTCGCTCTTTGATTTGCTCTCCGGAGACGTTACTTTGCGCCATCTCTTTCGACGGCATATTCTCCTGTTACAAAGCCCAATTTTGTGCATTCTGAAAATTTTCGCCAGATTTTGTCCAATATATCAGGAGAACATGAAGTGGAAAGAGGTATACTAAATTTCAGTTTCAAAGGCATCGCCTTAAAGTTGCAAATAAGAGGCGCAGGCCTTTCAAGAGGCGTTCGAAAATTGTGCGTCTCTTCGTTAAACAGTCACTGTCTCAAAACACCTGCGCCACTTCTCGCTCTTTGATTTGCTCTCCGGAGACGTTACTTTGTGCCATCTCTTTCGACGGCATGTTCTCCTGTTACAAAGCCCAATTCTGTGGATTCTGAAAATTTTCGCCAGATTTTGGCCAATATATCAGGAGAAAATGAAGTGGAAAGAGGTATACTAAATTTCAGCTTCAAAGGCATCGCCTTAAAGTTGCAAATAAGAGGCGCAGGCGTTTCAAGAGGCGTTCGAAAATTCTGCGTCTCTTCGTTAATCAGTCACTGTCTCGAAACATCTGCGCCATATCTCGCGCTTTGATTTGCTCTCCGGAGACGTTACTTTGTGCCATCTCTTTCGACGGCATGTTCTCCTGTTACAAAGCCCAATTTTGTGCATTCTGAAAATTTTCGCTAGGTTTTGGCCAATATATCAGGAGAACATGAAGTCGAAAGAGGTATACTAAATTTCAGCTTCAAAGGCATCGCTTAAAAGTATCAAATCAGAGGCGCAGGCCTTTCAAGAGGCGTTCGAAAATTGTGCGACTCTTCGTTAAACAGTCACTGTCTCAAAACACCTGCGCCACTTCTCGCTCTTTGATTTGCTCTCCGGAGACGTTACTTTGTGCCATCTCTTTCGACGGCATGTTCTCCTGTTACAAAGCCCAATGATGTGCATTCTGAAAATTTTCGCTAGATTTTGGCCAATATATCAGGAGAACATGAAGTGGAAATAGGTATACTAAATTCCAGCTTCAAAGGCATCGCCTTAAAGTTTCAATTAAGAGGCGCAGGCCTTTCAAGAGGCTTTCGAAAATTCAGCGTCTCTTCGTGAAACAATCACTGTCTCGAAACACCTGCGCCACTTCTCGCTCTTTCGTTTGCTGTCCGGAGACGTTATATTGTACCATCTCTTTCGACGGCATGTTCTCCTGTTACAAAGCCCAATTCTGTGGATTCTGAAAATTTTCGCCAGATTTTGGCCAATATATCAGGAGAAAATGAAGTGGAAAGAGGTATACTAAATTTCAGCTTCAAAGGCATCGCCTTAAAGTTGCAAATAAGAGGCGCAGGCCTTTCAAGAGGCGTTCGAAAATTCTGCGTCTCGTTGTTAAACAATCACTGTCTCGAAACACCTGCGCCACTTCTCGCTCTTTGATTTGCTCTCCGGAGACGTTACATTGTGCCATCTCTTTCGACGGCATGTTCTCCTGTTACAAAGCCCAAATTTGTGCATTCTGAAAATTTTCGCCAGATTGTGGCCAATATATCAGGATAACATGAAGTGGAAAGAGGTATACTAAATTTCAGCTTCAAAGGCATCGCCTTAAAGTTGCAAATCAGAGGCGCAGGCCTTTCAAGAGGCGTTCGAAAATTCTGCGTGTCTTCGTTAAACAGTCACTGTCTCGAAACATCTGCGCCACTTCTCGCTCTTTGATTTGCTCTCCGGAGACGTTACTTTGTGCCATCTCTTTCGACGGCATATTCTCCTGTTACAAAGCCCAATTTTGTGCATTCTGAAAATTTGCGCTAGATTTTGTCCAATATATCAGGAGAACATGAAGTGGAAAGAGGTATACTAAATTTCAGCTTCAAAGGCATCGCTTAAAAGTATCCAATCAGAGGCGCAGGACTTTCAAGAGGCGTTCGAAAATTGTCCGACTCTTCGTTAAACAGTCACTGTCTCGAAACATCTGCGCCACTTCTCGCTCATTGATTTGCCATCCGGAGACGTTACTTTGTGCCATCTCTTTCGACGGCATGTTCTCCTGTTACAAAGCCCAATTCTGTGGATTCTGAAAATTTTCGCCAGATTTTGGCCAATATATCAGGAAAAAATGAAGTGGAAAGAGGTATACTAAATTTCAGCTTCAAAGGCATCGCCTTAAAGTTGCAAATAAGAGGCGCAGGCGTTTCAAGAGGCGTTCGAAAATTCTGCGTCTCTTCGTTAATCAGTCACTGTCTCAAAACACCTGCGCCACCTCTCGCTCTTTGATTTGCTCTCCGGAGACGTTACTTTGTGCCATCTCTTTCGACGGCATGTTCTCCTGTTACAAAGCCCAATTTTGTGCATTCTGAAAATTTTCGCTAGATTTTGGCCAATATATCAGGAGAACATGAAGTCAAAAGAGGTATACTAAATTTCAGCTTCATAGGCATCGCCTTAAAGTTGCAAATCAGAGGCGCAGGCCTTTCAAGAGGCGTTCGAAAATTGTGCGTCTCTTCGTTAAACAGTCACTGTCTCAAAACACCTGCGCCACTTCTCGCTCTTTCGTTTGCTGTCCGGAGACGTTATATTGTACCATCTCTTTCGACGGCATGTTCTCCTGTTATAAAGCTCAATTTTGTGTATTCTCGAAATTTTCGCCAGATTTTGGCCAATTTATCAGGAGAACATGAAGTCAAAAGAGGTATACTAAATTTCAGCTTCATAGGCATCGCCTTAAAGTTGCAAATCAGAGGCGCAGGCCTTTCAAGAGGCGTTCGAAAATTGTGCGTCTCTTCGTTAAACAGTCACTGTCTCAAAACACCTGCGCCACTTCTCGCTCTTTGATTTGCTCTCCGGAGACGTTACTTTGTGCCATCTCTTTCGACGGCATATTCTCCTGTTACAAAGCCCAATTTTGTGCATTCTGAAAATTTTCACTAGGTTTTGGCCAATATATCAGGAGAACATGAAGTCGAAAGAGGTATACTAAATTTCAGCTTCAAAGGCATCGCTTAAAAGTATCAAATCAGAGGCGCAGGCCTTTCAAGAGGCGTTCGAAAATTGTGCGACTCTTCGTTAAACAGTCACTGTCTCAAAACACCTGCGCCACTTCTCGCTCTTTGATTTGCTCTCCGGAGACGTTACTTTGTGCCATCTCTTTCGACGGCATGTTCTCCTGTTACAAAGCCCAATTTTGTGCATTCTGAAAATTTTCGCTAGATTTTGGCCAATATATCAGGAGAACATGAAGTCGAAAGAGGTATACTAAATTTCAGCTTCATAGGCATCGCCTTAAAGTTGCAAATCAGAGGCGCAGGCCTTTCAAGAGGCGTTCGAAAATTGTGCGTCTCTTCGTTAAACAGTCACTGTCTCAAAACACCTGCGCCACTTCTCGCTCTTTGATTTGCTCTCCGGAGACGTTACTTTGTGCCATCTCTTTCGACGGCATATTCTCCTGTTACAAAGCCCAATTTTGTGCATTCTGAAAATTTTCGCTAGATTTTGGCCAATATATCAGGAGAACATGAAGTGGAAATAGGTATACTAAATTTCAGCTTCAAAGGCATCGCCTTAAAGTTGCAATTAAGAGGCGCAGGCCTTTCAAGAGGCTTTCGAAAATTCAGCGTCTCTTCGTGAAACAGTCACTGTCTCGAAACACCTGCGGCACTTCTCGCTCTTTCGTTTGCTGTCCGGAGACGTTATATTGTTCCATCTCTTTCGACGGCATGTTCTCCTGTTATAAAGCTCAATTTTGTGTATTATCGAAATTTTCGCCAGATTGTGGCCAATATATCAGGAGAACATGAAGTGGAAAGAGGTATACTAAATTTCAGCTTCAAAGGCATCGCTTAAAAGTATCAAATCAGAGGCGCAGGCCTTTCAAGAGGCGTTCGAAAATTGTGCGTCTCTTCGTTAAACAGTCACTGTCTCAAAACACCTGCGCCACTTCTCGCTCTTTGATTTGCTCTCCGGAGACGTTACTTTGTGCCATCTCTTTCGACGGCATATTCTCCTGTTACAAAGCCCAATTTTGTGCATTCTGAAAATTTTCGCTAGATTTTGGCCCATATATCAGGAGAACATGAAGTGGAAATAGGTATACTAAATTTCAGCTTCAAAGGCATCGCCTTAAAGTTGCAATTAAGAGGCGCAGGCATTT
>NW_027485408.1:0-39200 GCF_050908995.1 Andrena cerasifolii
AATATCGGTTTTTCAATATTTGTTTTTCAATATCAGTTTTTCGATATCAGTTTTTCAATATTTGTTTTTCAATATCGGTTCTAATATCGGATTCAATATCGGTTTTTCAATATCAGTTTTTCAATATTTGTTTTTCAATATCGGTTTTTCAATATCGGTTCTAATATCGGTTTCAATATCGGTTTTTCGATATCAGTTTTTCAATATTTGTTTTTCAATATCGGTTTTTCAATATTTGTTTTTCAATATCGGTTTTTCAATATCGGTTCTAATATCGGATTCAATATCGGTTTTTCAATATCGGTTTTTCAATATCAGTTTTTCGATGTCAGTTTTTCAATATTTGTTTTTCAATATCGGTTTTTCAATATTTGTTTTTCAATATCAGTTTTTCGATATCAGTTTTTCAATATTTGTTTTTCAATATCGGTTTTTCAATATTTGTTTTTCAATATCAGTTTTTCGATATCAGTTTTTCAATATTTGTTTTTCAATATCGGTTCTAATATCGGATTCAATATCGGTTTTTCAATATCGGTTTTTCAATATCAGTTTTTCGATATCAGTTTTTCAATATTTGTTTTTCAATATCGGTTTTTCAATATTTGTTTTTCAATATCGGTTTTTCAATATCGGTTCTAATATCGGATTCAATATCAGTTTTTCAATATCGGTTTTTCAATATCAGTTTTTCGATATCAGTTTTTCAATATCAGTTTTTCGATATCGGTTTTTCAATATTTGTTTTTCAATATCGGTTTTTCAATATCGGTTCTAATATCGGTTTCAATATCAGTTTTTCAATATCGGTTTTTCGATATCAGTTTTTCGATATCAGTTTTTCAATATTTGTTGTTCAATATCGGTTTTTCAATATCGGTTCTAATATCGGTTTCAATATCAGTTTTTCAATATCGGTTTTGCAATATAAGTTTTTCAATATCGGTTTTTCAATATCGGTTTTTCAATATCGGTTTTTCAATATCAGTTTTTCAATATCAGTTTTTCAATATTTGTTCTCCAATATCGGTTTTTGAATATCGGTTCTAATATCGGATTCAATATCGGTTTTTCAATATCGGTTTTTCAATATCAGTTTTTCGATATCAGTTTTTCAATATTTGTTTTTCAATATCGGTTTTTCAATATTTGTTTTTCAATATCGGTTTTTCAATATCGGTTCTAATATCGGATTCAATATCGGTTTTTCAATATCGGTTTTTCAATATCAGTTTTTCGATATCAGTTTTTCAATATTTGTTTTTCAATATCGGTTTTTCAATATTTGTTTTTCAATATCAGTTTTTCGATATCAGTTTTTCAATATTTGTTTTTCAATATCGGTTCTAATATCGGATTCAATATCGGTTTTTCAATATCAGTTTTTCAATATTTGTTTTTCAATATCGGTTTTTCAATATCGGTTCTAATATCGGTTTCAATATCGGTTTTTCAATATCAGTTTTTCAATATTTGTTTTTCAATATCGGTTTTTCAATATCGGTTCTAATATCGGTTTCAATATCGGTTTTTCGATATCAGTTTTTCAATATTTGTTTTTCAATATCGGTTTTTCAATATTTGTTTTTCAATATCGGTTTTTCAATATCGGTTCTAATATCGGTTTCAATATCAGTTTTTCAATATCGGTTTTTCAATATCGGTTTTTCAATATCAGTTTTTCGATATCAGTTTTTCAATATTTGTTTTTCAATATCGGTTTCACAATATCGGTTCTAATATCGGTTTCAATATCGGTTTTGCAATATAAGTTTTTCAATATCGGTTTTTCAATATCGGTTTTTCAATATCGGTTTTTCAATATCGGTTTTTCAATATCAGTTTTTCGATATCAGTTTTTCAATATTTGTTTTTCAATATCGGTTCTAATATCGGATTCAATATCGGTTTTTCAATAACAGTTTTTCAATATTTGTTTTTCAATATCGGTTTTTCAATATCGGTTCTAATATCGGTTTCAATATCGGTTTTTCGATATCAGTTTTTCAATATTTGTTTTTCAATATCGGTTTTTCAATATTTGTTTTTCAATATCGGTTTTTCAATATCGGTTCTAATATCGGATTCAATATCGGTTTTTCAATATCGGTTTTTCAATATCAGTTTTTCGATGTCAGTTTTTCAATATTTGTTTTTCAATATCGGTTTTTCAATATTTGTTTTTCAATATCAGTTTTTCGATATCAGTTTTTCAATATTTGTTTTTCAATATCGGTTCTAATACCGGTTTCAATATCAGTTTTTCAATATCGGTTTTTCAATATCGGTTTTTCAATATCAGTTTTTCATTATCAGTTTTTCAATATTTGTTTTTCAATATCGGTTTTTCAATATCGGTTCTAATATCGGTTTCAATATCGGTTTTGCAATATAAGTTTTTCAATATCGGTTTTTCAATATCGGTTTTTCAATATCGGTTTTTCAATATCAGTTTTTCAATATCAGTTTTTCAATATTTGTTCTCCAATATCGGTTTTTGAATATCGGTTCTAATATCGGATTCAATATCGGTTTTTCAATATCGGTTTTTCAATATCAGTTTTTCGATATCAGTTTTTCAATATTTGTTTTTCAATATCGGTTTTTCAATATTTGTTTTTCAATATCGGTTTTTCAATATCGGTTCTAATATCGGATTCAATATCGGTTTTTCAATATCGGTTTTTCAATATCAGTTTTTCGATATCAGTTTTTCAATATTTGTTTTTCAATATCGGTTTTTCAATATTTGTTTTTCAATATCAGTTTTTCGATATCAGTTTTTCAATATTTGTTTTTCAATATCGGTTCTAATATCGGATTCAATATCGGTTTTTCAATATCGGTTTTTCAATATCAGTTTTTCGATATCAGTTTTTCAATATTTGTTTTTCAATATCGGTTTTTCAATATTTGTTTTTCAATATCGGTTTTTCAATATCGGTTCTAATATCGGATTCAATATCAGTTTTTCAATATCGGTTTTTCAATATCAGTTTTTCGATATCAGTTTTTCAATATCAGTTTTTCGATATCGGTTTTTCAATATTTGTTTTTCAATATCGGTTTTTCAATATCGGTTCTAATATCGGTTTCAATATCAGTTTTTCAATATCGGTTTTTCGATATCAGTTTTTCGATATCAGTTTTTCAATATTTGTTGTTCAATATCGGTTTTTCAATATCGGTTCTAATATCGGTTTCAATATCAGTTTTTCAATATCGGTTTTTCAATATCACTTTTTCAATATCGGTTTTTCAATATCGGTTCTAATATCGGTTTCAATATCAGTTTTTCCATATCGGTTTTTCAATATCGGTTTTTCAATATCGGTTCTAATATCGGTTTCAATATCAGTTTTTCAATATCGGTTTTTCAATATCAGTTTTTCGATATCAGTTTTTCAATATTTGTTTTTCAATATCGGTTTTTCAATATCGGTTCTAATATCGGTTTCAATATCGGTTTTTCGATATCAGTTTTTCAATATTTGTTTTTCAATATCGGTTTTTCAATATTTGTTTTTCAATATCGGTTTTTCAATATCGGTTCTAATATCGGATTCAATATCGGTTTTTCAATATCGGTTTTTCAATATCAGTTTTTCGATATCAGTTTTTCAATATTTGTTTTTCAATATCGGTTTTTCAATATTTGTTTTTCAATATCAGTTTTTCGATATCAGTTTTTCAATATTTGTTTTTCAATATCGGTTCTAATATCGGATTCAATATCGGTTTTTCAATATCGGTTTTTCAATATCAGTTTTTCGATATCAGTTTTTCAATATTTGTTTTTCAATATCGGTTTTTCAATATTTGTTTTTCAATATCGGTTTTTCAATATCGGTTCTAATATCGGATTCAATATCAGTTTTTCAATATCGGTTTTTCAATATCAGTTTTTCGATATCAGTTTTTCAATATTTGTTTTTCAATATCGGTTTTTCAATATTTGTTTTTCAATATCAGTTTTTCGATATCAGTTTTTCAATATTTGTTTTTCAATATCGGTTTTTCAATATCGGTTCTAATATCGGTTTCAATATCGGTTTTTCGATATCAGTTTTTCAATATTTGTTTTTCAATATCGGTTTTTCAATATTTGTTTTTCAATATCGGTTCTAATATCGGTTTCAATATCAGTTTTTCAATATCGGTTTTTCAATATCGGTTTTTCAATATCAGTTTTTCGATATCAGTTTTTCAATATTTGTTTTTCAATATCGGTTTCACAATATCGGTTCTAATATCGGTTTCAATATCGGTTTTGCAATATAAGTTTTTCAATATCGGTTTTTCAATATCGGTGTTTCAATATCGGTTTTTCAATATCGGTTTTTCAATATCGGTTTTTCAATATCGGTTTTTCAATATCAGTTTTTCGATATCAGTTTTTCAATATTTGTTTTTCAATATCGGTTCTAATACCGGTTTCAATATTTGTTTTTCAATATTGGTTCTAATACCGGTTTCAATATCAGTTTTTCAATATCGGTTTTTCAATATCGGTTTTTCAATATCAGTTTTTCAATATCAGTTTTTCAATATTTGTTTTTCAATATCGGTTTTTCAATATCGGTTCTAATATCGGTTTCAATATCGGTTTTGCAATATAAGTTTTTCAATATCGGTTTTTCAATATCGGTTTTTCAATATCGGTTTTTCAATATCAGTTTTTCAATATCAGTTTTTCAATATTTGTTCTCCAATATCGGTTTTTGAATATCGGTTCTAATATCGGATTCAATATCGGTTTTTCAATATCGGTTTTTCAATATCAGTTTTTCGATATCAGTTTTTCAATATTTGTTTTTCAATATCGGTTTTTCAATATTTGTTTTTCAATATCGGTTTTTCAATATCGGTTCTAATATCGGATTCAATATCGGTTTTTCAATATCGGTTTTTCAATATCAGTTTTTCGATATCAGTTTTTCAATATTTGTTTTTCAATATCGGTTTTTCAATATTTGTTTTTCAATATCAGTTTTTCGATATCAGTTTTTCAATATTTGTTTTTCAATATCGGTTTTTCAATATCGGTTCTAATATCGGTTTCAATATCGGTTTTTCAATATCAGTTTTTCGATATCAGTTTTTCAATATTTGTTTTTCAATATCGGTTTTTCAATATTTGTTTTTCAATATCGGTTTTTCGATATCAGTTTTTCAATATTTGTTTTTCAATATCGGTTCTAATACCGGTTTCAATATCAGTTTTTCAATATCGGTTTTTCAATATCGGTTTTTCAATATCAGTTTTTCATTATCAGTTTTTCAATATTTGTTTTTCAATATCGGTTTTTCAATATCGGTTCTAATATCGGTTTCAATATCGGTTTTGCAATATAAGTTTTTCAATATCGGTTTTTCAATATCGGTTTTTCAATATCGGTTTTTCAATATTTGTTTTTCAATATCAGTTTTTCGATATCAGTTTTTCAATATTTGTTTTTCAATATCGGTTCTAATATCGGATTCAATATCGGTTTTTCAATATCGGTTTTTCAATATCAGTTTTTCGATATCAGTTTTTCAATATTTGTTTTTCAATATCGGTTTCACAATATCGGTTCTAATATCGGTTTCAATATCGGTTTTGCAATATAAGTTTTTCAATATCGGTTTTTCAATATCGGTTTTTCAATATCGGTTTTTCAATATCGGTTTTTCAATATCGGTTTTTCAATATCGGTTTTTCAATATCAGTTTTTCGATATCAGTTTTTCAATATTTGTTTTTCAATATCGGTTCTAATACCGGTTTCAATATTTGTTTTTCAATATCGGTTCTAATACCGGTTTCAATATCAGTTTTTCAATATCGGTTTTTCAATATCGGTTTTTCAATATCAGTTTTTCAATATCAGTTTTTCAATATTTGTTTTTCAATATCGGTTTTTCAATATCGGTTCTAATATCGGTTTCAATATCGGTTTTGCAATATAAGTTTTTCAATATCGGTTTTTCAATATCGGTTTTTCAATATCGGTTTTTCAATATCAGTTTTTCAATATTTGTTCTCCAATATCGGTTTTTGAATATCGGTTCTAATATCGGATTCAATATCGGTTTTTCAATATCGGTTTTTCAATATCAGTTTTTCGATATCAGTTTTTCAATATTTGTTTTTCAATATCGGTTTTTCAATATTTGTTTTTCAATATCGGTTTTTCAATATCGGTTCTAATATCGGATTCAATATCGGTTTTTCAATATCGGTTTTTCAATATCAGTTTTTCGAAATCAGTTTTTCAATATTTGTTTTTCAATATCGGTTTTTCAATATTTGTTTTTCAATATCGGTTCTAATATCGGATTCAATATCGGTTTTTCAATATCGGTTTTTCAATATCAGTTTTTCGATATCAGTTTTTCAATATTTGTTTTTCAATATCGGTTTTTCAATATTTGTTTTTCAATATCAGTTTTTCGATATCAGTTTTTCAATATTTGTTTTTCAATATCGGTTCTAATATCGGATTCAATATCGGTTTTTCAATATCGGTTTTTCAATATCAGTTTTTCGATATCAGTTTTTCAATATTTGTTTTTCAATATCGGTTTTTCAATATTTGTTTTTCAATATCGGTTTTTCAATATCGGTTCTAATATCGGATTCAATATCAGTTTTTCAATATCGGTTTTTCAATATCAGTTTTTCGATATCAGTTTTTCAATATCAGTTTTTCGATATCGGTTTTTCAATATTTGTTTTTCAATATCGGTTTTTCAATATCGGTTCTAATATCGGTTTCAATATCAGTTTTTCAATATCGGTTTTTCGATATCAGTTTTTCGATATCAGTTTTTCAATATTTGTTGTTCAATATCGGTTTTTCAATATCGGTTCTAATATCGGTTTCAATATCAGTTTTTCAATATCGGTTTTTCAATATCACTTTTTCAATATCGGTTTTTCAATATCGGTTCTAATATCGGTTTCAATATCAGTTTTTCCATATCGGTTTTTCAATATCGGTTTTTCAATATCGGTTCTAATATCGGTTTCAATATCAGTTTTTCAATATCGGTTTTTCAATATCAGTTTTTCGATATCAGTTTTTCAATATTTGTTTTTCAATATCGGTTTTTCAATATCGGTTCTAATATCGGTTTCAATATCGGTTTTTCGATATCAGTTTTTCAATATTTGTTTTTCAATATCGGTTTTTCAATATTTGTTTTTCAATATCGGTTTTTCAATATCGGTTCTAATATCGGTTTCAATATCAGTTTTTCAATATCGGTTTTTCAATATCGGTTTTTCAATATCAGTTTTTCGATATCAGTTTTTCAATATTTGTTTTTCAATATCGGTTTCACAATATCGGTTCTAATATCGGTTTCAATATCGGTTTTGCAATATAAGTTTTTCAATATCGGTTTTTCAATATCGGTTTTTCAATATCGGTTTTTCAATATCAGTTTTTCAATATCAGTTTTTCAATATTTGTTCTCCAATATCGGTTTTTGAATATCGGTTCTAATATCGGATTCAATATCGGTTTTTCAATATCGGTTTTTCAATATCAGTTTTTCGATATCAGTTTTTCAATATTTGTTTTTCAATATCGGTTTTTCAATATTTGTTTTTCAATATCGGTTTTTCAATATCGGTTCTAATATCGGATTCAATATCGGTTTTTCAATATCGGTTTTTCAATATCAGTTTTTCGATATCAGTTTTTCAATATTTGTTTTTCAATATCGGTTTTTCAATATTTGTTTTTCAATATCAGTTTTTCGATATCAGTTTTTCAATATTTGTTTTTCAATATCGGTTTTTCAATATCGGTTCTAATATCGGTTTCAATATCAGTTTTTCAATATCGGTTTTTCGATATCAGTTTTTCGATATCAGTATTTCAATATTTGTTTTTCAATATCGGTTCTAATACCGGTTTCAATATCAGTTTTTCATTATCAGTTTTTCAATATTTGTTTTTCAATAACGGTTTTTCAATATCGGTTCTAATATCGGTTTCAATATCGGTTTTGCAATATAAGTTTTTCAATATCGGTTTTTCAATATCGGTTTTTCAATATCGGTTTTTCAATATCAGTTTTTCAATATCAGTTTTTCAATATTTGTTCTCCAATATCGGTTTTTGAATATCGGTTCTAATATCGGATTCAATATCGGTTTTTCAATATCGGTTTTTCAATATCAGTTTTTCGAAATCAGTTTTTCAATATTTGTTTTTCAATATCGGTTTTTCAATATTTGTTTTTCAATATCGGTTTTTCAATATCGGTTCTAATATCGGATTCAATATCGGTTTTTCAATATCGGTTTTTCAATATCAGTTTTTCGATATCAGTTTTTCAATATTTGTTTTTCAATATCGGTTTTTCAATATTTGTTTTTCAATATCAGTTTTTCGATATCAGTTTTTCAATATTTGTTTTTCAATATCGGTTCTAATATCGGATTCAATATCGGTTTTTCAATATCGGTTTTTCAATATCAGTTTTTCGATATCAGTTTTTCAATATTTGTTTTTCAATATCGGTTTTTCAATATTTGTTTTTCAATATCGGTTTTTCAATATCGGTTCTAATATCGGATTCAATATCAGTTTTTCAATATCGGTTTTTCAATATCAGTTTTTCGATATCAGTTTTTCAATATCAGTTTTTCGATATCGGTTTTTCAATATTTGTTTTTCAATATCGGTTTTTCAATATCGGTTCTAATATCGGATTCAATATCGGTTTTTCAATATCGGTTTTTCAATATCAGTTTTTCGATATCAGTTTTTCAATATTTGTTTTTCAATATCGGTTTTTCAATATTTGTTTTTCAATATCAGTTTTTCGATATCAGTTTTTCAATATTTGTTTTTCAATATCGGTTCTAATATCGGATTCAATATCGGTTTTTCAATATCAGTTTTTCAATATTTGTTTTTCAATATCGGTTTTTCAATATCGGTTCTAATATCGGTTTCAATATCGGTTTTTCGATATCAGTTTTTCAATATTTGTTTTTCAATATCGGTTTTTCAATATTTGTTTTTCAATATCGGTTTTTCAATATCGGTTCTAATATCGGTTTCAATATCAGTTTTTCAATATCGGTTTTTCAATATCGGTTTTTCAATATCAGTTTTTCGATATCAGTTTTTCAATATTTGTTTTTCAATATCGGTTTCACAATATCGGTTCTAATATCGGTTTCAATATCGGTTTTGCAATATAAGTTTTTCAATATCGGTTTTTCAATATCGGTTTTTCAATATCGGTTTTTCAATATCGGTTTTTCAATATCAGTTTTTCGATATCAGTTTTTCAATATTTGTTTTTCAATATCGGTTCTAATATCGGATTCAATATCGGTTTTTCAATATCAGTTTTTCAATATTTGTTTTTCAATATCGGTTTTTCAATATCGGTTCTAATATCGGTTTCAATATCGGTTTTTCGATATCAGTTTTTCAATATTTGTTTTTCAATATCGGTTTTTCAATATTTGTTTTTCAATATCGGTTTTTCAATATCGGTTCTAATATCGGATTCAATATCGGTTTTTCAATATCGGTTTTTCAATATCAGTTTTTCGATGTCAGTTTTTCAATATTTGTTTTTCAATATCGGTTTTTCAATATTTGTTTTTCAATATCAGTTTTTCGATATCAGTTTTTCAATATTTGTTTTTCAATATCGGTTCTAATACCGGTTTCAATATCAGTTTTTCAATATCGGTTTTTCAATATCGGTTTTTCAATATCAGTTTTTCATTATCAGTTTTTCAATATTTGTTTTTCAATATCGGTTTTTCAATATCGGTTCTAATATCGGTTTCAATATCGGTTTTGCAATATAAGTTTTTCAATATCGGTTTTTCAATATCGGTTTTTCAATATCGGTTTTTCAATATCAGTTTTTCAATATCAGTTTTTCAATATTTGTTCTCCAATATCGGTTTTTGAATATCGGTTCTAATATCGGATTCAATATCGGTTTTTCAATATCGGTTTTTCAATATCAGTTTTTCGATATCAGTTTTTCAATATTTGTTTTTCAATATCGGTTTTTCAATATTTGTTTTTCAATATCGGTTTTTCAATATCGGTTCTAATATCGGATTCAATATCGGTTTTTCAATATCGGTTTTTCAATATCAGTTTTTCGATATCAGTTTTTCAATATTTGTTTTTCAATATCGGTTTTTCAATATTTGTTTTTCAATATCGGTTTTTCAATATCGGTTCTAATATCGGATTCAATATCAGTTTTTCAATATCGGTTTTTCAATATCAGTTTTTCGATATCAGTTTTTCAATATCAGTTTTTCGATATCGGTTTTTCAATATTTGTTTTTCAATATCGGTTTTTCAATATCGGTTCTAATATCGGTTTCAATATCAGTTTTTCAATATCGGTTTTTCGATATCAGTTTTTCGATATCAGTTTTTCAATATTTGTTGTTCAATATCGGTTTTTCAATATCGGTTCTAATATCGGTTTCAATATCAGTTTTTCAATATCGGTTTTTCAATATCACTTTTTCAATATCGGTTTTTCAATATCGGTTCTAATATCGGTTTCAATATCAGTTTTTCCATATCGGTTTTTCAATATCGGTTTTTCAATATCGGTTCTAATATCGGTTTCAATATCAGTTTTTCAATATCGGTTTTTCAATATCAGTTTTTCGATATCAGTTTTTCAATATTTGTTTTTCAATATCGGTTTTTCAATATCGGTTCTAATATCGGTTTCAATATCGGTTTTTCGATACCAGTTTTTCAATATTTGTTTTTCAATATCGGTTTTTCAATATTTGTTTTTCAATATCGGTTTTTCAATATCGGTTCTAATATCGGATTCAATATCGGTTTTTCAATATCGGTTTTTCAATATCAGTTTTTCGATATCAGTTTTTCAATATTTGTTTTTCAATATCGGTTTTTCAATATTTGTTTTTCAATATCAGTTTTTCGATATCAGTTTTTCAATATTTGTTTTTCAATATCGGTTCTAATATCGGATTCAATATCGGTTTTTCAATATCGGTTTTTCAATATCAGTTTTTCGATATCAGTTTTTCAATATTTGTTTTTCAATATCGGTTTTTCAATATTTGTTTTTCAATATCGGTTTTTCAATATCGGTTCTAATATCGGATTCAATATCAGTTTTTCAATATCGGTTTTTCAATATCAGTTTTTCGATATCAGTTTTTCAATATTTGTTTTTCAATATCGGTTTTTCAATATTTGTTTTTCAATATCAGTTTTTCGATATCAGTTTTTCAATATTTGTTTTTCAATATCGGTTTTTCAATATCGGTTCTAATATCGGTTTCAATATCGGTTTTTCGATATCAGTTTTTCAATATTTGTTTTTCAATATCGGTTTTTCAATATTTGTTTTTCAATATCGGTTCTAATATCGGTTTCAATATCAGTTTTTCAATATCGGTTTTTCAATATCGGTTTTTCAATATCAGTTTTTCGATATCAGTTTTTCAATATTTGTTTTTCAATATCGGTTTCACAATATCGGTTCTAATATCGGTTTCAATATCGGTTTTGCAATATAAGTTTTTCAATATCGGTTTTTCAATATCGGTGTTTCAATATCGGTTTTTCAATATCGGTTTTTCAATATCGGTTTTTCAATATCGGTTTTTCAATATCAGTTTTTCGATATCAGTTTTTCAATATTTGTTTTTCAATATCGGTTCTAATACCGGTTTCAATATTTGTTTTTCAATATTGGTTCTAATACCGGTTTCAATATCAGTTTTTCAATATCGGTTTTTCAATATCGGTTTTTCAATATCAGTTTTTCAATATCAGTTTTTCAATATTTGTTTTTCAATATCGGTTTTTCAATATCGGTTCTAATATCGGTTTCAATATCGGTTTTGCAATATAAGTTTTTCAATATCGGTTTTTCAATATCGGTTTTTCAATATCGGTTTTTCAATATCAGTTTTTCAATATCAGTTTTTCAATATTTGTTCTCCAATATCGGTTTTTGAATATCGGTTCTAATATCGGATTCAATATCGGTTTTTCAATATCGGTTTTTCAATATCAGTTTTTCGATATCAGTTTTTCAATATTTGTTTTTCAATATCGGTTTTTCAATATTTGTTTTTCAATATCGGTTTTTCAATATCGGTTCTAATATCGGATTCAATATCGGTTTTTCAATATCGGTTTTTCAATATCAGTTTTTCGATATCAGTTTTTCAATATTTGTTTTTCAATATCGGTTTTTCAATATTTGTTTTTCAATATCAGTTTTTCGATATCAGTTTTTCAATATTTGTTTTTCAATATCGGTTTTTCAATATCGGTTCTAATATCGGTTTCAATATCGGTTTTTCAATATCAGTTTTTCGATATCAGTTTTTCAATATTTGTTTTTCAATATCGGTTTTTCAATATTTGTTTTTCAATATCGGTTTTTCGATATCAGTTTTTCAATATTTGTTTTTCAATATCGGTTCTAATACCGGTTTCAATATCAGTTTTTCAATATCGGTTTTTCAATATCGGTTTTTCAATATCAGTTTTTCATTATCAGTTTTTCAATATTTGTTTTTCAATATCGGTTTTTCAATATCGGTTCTAATATCGGTTTCAATATCGGTTTTGCAATATAAGTTTTTCAATATCGGTTTTTCAATATCGGTTTTTCAATATCGGTTTTTCAATATTTGTTTTTCAATATCAGTTTTTCGATATCAGTTTTTCAATATTTGTTTTTCAATATCGGTTCTAATATCGGATTCAATATCGGTTTTTCAATATCGGTTTTTCAATATCAGTTTTTCGATATCAGTTTTTCAATATTTGTTTTTCAATATCGGTTTCACAATATCGGTTCTAATATCGGTTTCAATATCGGTTTTGCAATATAAGTTTTTCAATATCGGTTTTTCAATATCGGTTTTTCAATATCGGTTTTTCAATATCGGTTTTTCAATATCGGTTTTTCAATATCGGTTTTTCAATATCGGTTTTTCAATATCAGTTTTTCGATATCAGTTTTTCAATATTTGTTTTTCAATATCGGTTCTAATACCGGTTTCAATATTTGTTTTTCAATATCGGTTCTAATACCGGTTTCAATATCAGTTTTTCAATATCGGTTTTTCAATATCGGTTTTTCAATATCAGTTTTTCAATATCAGTTTTTCAATATTTGTTTTTCAATATCGGTTTTTCAATATCGGTTCTAATATCGGTTTCAATATCGGTTTTGCAATATAAGTTTTTCAATATCGGTTTTTCAATATCGGTTTTTCAATATCGGTTTTTCAATATCAGTTTTTCAATATTTGTTCTCCAATATCGGTTTTTGAATATCGGTTCTAATATCGGATTCAATATCGGTTTTTCAATATCGGTTTTTCAATATCAGTTTTTCGATATCAGTTTTTCAATATTTGTTTTTCAATATCGGTTTTTCAATATTTGTTTTTCAATATCGGTTTTTCAATATCGGTTCTAATATCGGATTCAATATCGGTTTTTCAATATCGGTTTTTCAATATCAGTTTTTCGAAATCAGTTTTTCAATATTTGTTTTTCAATATCGGTTTTTCAATATTTGTTTTTCAATATCGGTTCTAATATCGGATTCAATATCGGTTTTTCAATATCGGTTTTTCAATATCAGTTTTTCGATATCAGTTTTTCAATATTTGTTTTTCAATATCGGTTTTTCAATATTTGTTTTTCAATATCAGTTTTTCGATATCAGTTTTTCAATATTTGTTTTTCAATATCGGTTCTAATATCGGATTCAATATCGGTTTTTCAATATCGGTTTTTCAATATCAGTTTTTCGATATCAGTTTTTCAATATTTGTTTTTCAATATCGGTTTTTCAATATTTGTTTTTCAATATCGGTTTTTCAATATCGGTTCTAATATCGGATTCAATATCAGTTTTTCAATATCGGTTTTTCAATATCAGTTTTTCGATATCAGTTTTTCAATATCAGTTTTTCGATATCGGTTTTTCAATATTTGTTTTTCAATATCGGTTTTTCAATATCGGTTCTAATATCGGTTTCAATATCAGTTTTTCAATATCGGTTTTTCGATATCAGTTTTTCGATATCAGTTTTTCAATATTTGTTGTTCAATATCGGTTTTTCAATATCGGTTCTAATATCGGTTTCAATATCAGTTTTTCAATATCGGTTTTTCAATATCACTTTTTCAATATCGGTTTTTCAATATCGGTTCTAATATCGGTTTCAATATCAGTTTTTCCATATCGGTTTTTCAATATCGGTTTTTCAATATCGGTTTTTCAATATCAGTTTTTCGATATCAGTTTTTCAATATTTGTTTTTCAATATCGGTTTTTCAATATTTGTTTTTCAATATCGGTTTTTCAATATCGGTTCTAATATCGGATTCAATATCGGTTTTTCAATATCGGTTTTTCAATATCAGTTTTTCGATATCAGTTTTTCAATATTTGTTTTTCAATATCGGTTTTTCAATATTTGTTTTTCAATATCAGTTTTTCGATATCAGTTTTTCAATATTTGTTTTTCAATATCGGTTTTTCAATATCGGTTCTAATATCGGTTTCAATATCGGTTTTTCAATATCAGTTTTTCGATATCAGTGTTTCAATATTTGTTTTTCAATATCGGTTTTTCAATATTTGTTTTTCAATATCGGTTTTTCGATATCAGTTTTTCAATATTTGTTTTTCAATATCGGTTCTAATACCGGTTTCAATATCAGTTTTTCAATATCGGTTTTTCAATATCGGTTTTTCAATATCAGTTTTTCATTATCAGTTTTTCAATATTTGTTTTTCAATATCGGTTTTTCAATATCGGTTCTAATATCGGTTTCAATATCGGTTTTGCAATATAAGTTTTTCAATATCGGTTTTTCAATATCGGTTTTTCAATATTTGTTTTTCAATATCAGTTTTTCGATATCAGTTTTTCAATATTTGTTTTTCAATATCGGTTCTAATATCGGATTCAATATCGGTTTTTCAATATCGGTTTTTCAATATCAGTTTTTCGATATCAGTTTTTCAATATTTGTTTTTCAATATCGGTTTCACAATATCGGTTCTAATATCGGTTTCAATATCGGTTTTGCAATATAAGTTTTTCAATATCGGTTTTTCAATATCGGTTTTTCAATATCGGTTTTTCAATATCGGTTTTTCAATATCGGTTTTTCAATATCGGTTTTTCAATATCGGTTTTTCAATATCAGTTTTTCGATATCAGTTTTTCAATATTTGTTTTTCAATATCGGTTCTAATACCGGTTTCAATATTTGTTTTTCAATATCGGTTCTAATACCGGTTTCAATATCAGTTTTTCAATATCGGTTTTTCAATATCGGTTTTTCAATATCAGTTTTTCAATATCAGTTTTTCAATATTTGTTTTTCAATATCGGTTTTTCAATATCGGTTCTAATATCGGTTTCAATATCGGTTTTGCAATATAAGTTTTTCAATATCGGTTTTTCAATATCGGTTTTTCAATATCGGTTTTTCAATATCAGTTTTTCAATATTTGTTCTCCAATATCGGTTTTTGAATATCGGTTCTAATATCGGATTCAATATCGGTTTTTCAATATCGGTTTTTCAATATCAGTTTTTCGATATCAGTTTTTCAATATTTGTTTTTCAATATCGGTTTTTCAATATTTGTTTTTCAATATCGGTTTTTCAATATCGGTTCTAATATCGGATTCAATATCGGTTTTTCAATATCGGTTTTTCAATATCAGTTTTTCGAAATCAGTTTTTCAATATTTGTTTTTCAATATCGGTTTTTCAATATTTGTTTTTCAATATCGGTTCTAATATCGGATTCAATATCGGTTTTTCAATATCGGTTTTTCAATATCAGTTTTTCGATATCAGTTTTTCAATATTTGTTTTTCAATATCGGTTTTTCAATATTTGTTTTTCAATATCAGTTTTTCGATATCAGTTTTTCAATATTTGTTTTTCAATATCGGTTCTAATATCGGATTCAATATCGGTTTTTCAATATCGGTTTTTCAATATCAGTTTTTCGATATCAGTTTTTCAATATTTGTTTTTCAATATCGGTTTTTCAATATTTGTTTTTCAATATCGGTTTTTCAATATCGGTTCTAATATCGGATTCAATATCAGTTTTTCAATATCGGTTTTTCAATATCAGTTTTTCGATATCAGTTTTTCAATATCAGTTTTTCGATATCGGTTTTTCAATATTTGTTTTTCAATATCGGTTTTTCAATATCGGTTCTAATATCGGTTTCAATATCAGTTTTTCAATATCGGTTTTTCGATATCAGTTTTTCGATATCAGTTTTTCAATATTTGTTGTTCAATATCGGTTTTTCAATATCGGTTCTAATATCGGTTTCAATATCAGTTTTTCAATATCGGTTTTTCAATATCACTTTTTCAATATCGGTTTTTCAATATCGGTTCTAATATCGGTTTCAATATCAGTTTTTCCATATCGGTTTTTCAATATCGGTTTTTCAATATCGGTTCTAATATCGGTTTCAATATCAGTTTTTCAATATCGGTTTTTCAATATCAGTTTTTCGATATCAGTTTTTCAATATTTGTTTTTCAATATCGGTTTTTCAATATCGGTTCTAATATCGGTTTCAATATCGGTTTTTCGATATCAGTTTTTCAATATTTGTTTTTCAATATCGGTTTTTCAATATTTGTTTTTCAATATCGGTTTTTCAATATCGGTTCTAATATCGGTTTCAATATCAGTTTTTCAATATCGGTTTTTCAATATCGGTTTTTCAATATCAGTTTTTCGATATCAGTTTTTCAATATTTGTTTTTCAATATCGGTTTCACAATATCGGTTCTAATATCGGTTTCAATATCGGTTTTGCAATATAAGTTTTTCAATATCGGTTTTTCAATATCGGTTTTTCAATATCGGTTTTTCAATATCAGTTTTTCAATATCAGTTTTTCAATATTTGTTCTCCAATATCGGTTTTTGAATATCGGTTCTAATATCGGATTCAATATCGGTTTTTCAATATCGGTTTTTCAATATCAGTTTTTCGATATCAGTTTTTCAATATTTGTTTTTCAATATCGGTTTTTCAATATTTGTTTTTCAATATCGGTTTTTCAATATCGGTTCTAATATCGGATTCAATATCGGTTTTTCAATATCGGTTTTTCAATATCAGTTTTTCGATATCAGTTTTTCAATATTTGTTTTTCAATATCGGTTTTTCAATATTTGTTTTTCAATATCAGTTTTTCGATATCAGTTTTTCAATATTTGTTTTTCAATATCGGTTTTTCAATATCGGTTCTAATATCGGTTTCAATATCAGTTTTTCAATATCGGTTTTTCGATATCAGTTTTTCGATATCAGTATTTCAATATTTGTTTTTCAATATCGGTTCTAATACCGGTTTCAATATCAGTTTTTCATTATCAGTTTTTCAATATTTGTTTTTCAATAACGGTTTTTCAATATCGGTTCTAATATCGGTTTCAATATCGGTTTTGCAATATAAGTTTTTCAATATCGGTTTTTCAATATCGGTTTTTCAATATCGGTTTTTCAATATCAGTTTTTCAATATCAGTTTTTCAATATTTGTTCTCCAATATCGGTTTTTGAATATCGGTTCTAATATCGGATTCAATATCGGTTTTTCAATATCGGTTTTTCAATATCAGTTTTTCGAAATCAGTTTTTCAATATTTGTTTTTCAATATCGGTTTTTCAATATTTGTTTTTCAATATCGGTTTTTCAATATCGGTTCTAATATCGGATTCAATATCGGTTTTTCAATATCGGTTTTTCAATATCAGTTTTTCGATATCAGTTTTTCAATATTTGTTTTTCAATATCGGTTTTTCAATATTTGTTTTTCAATATCAGTTTTTCGATATCAGTTTTTCAATATTTGTTTTTCAATATCGGTTCTAATATCGGATTCAATATCGGTTTTTCAATATCGGTTTTTCAATATCAGTTTTTCGATATCAGTTTTTCAATATTTGTTTTTCAATATCGGTTTTTCAATATTTGTTTTTCAATATCGGTTTTTCAATATCGGTTCTAATATCGGATTCAATATCAGTTTTTCAATATCGGTTTTTCAATATCAGTTTTTCGATATCAGTTTTTCAATATCAGTTTTTCGATATCGGTTTTTCAATATTTGTTTTTCAATATCGGTTTTTCAATATCGGTTCTAATATCGGTTTCAATATCAGTTTTTCAATATCGGTTTTTCGATATCAGTTTTTCGATATCAGTTTTTCAATATTTGTTGTTCAATATCGGTTTTTCAATATCGGTTCTAATATCGGTTTCAATATCAGTTTTTCAATATCGGTTTTTCAATATCACTTTTTCAATATCGGTTTTTCAATATCGGTTCTAATATCGGTTTCAATATCAGTTTTTCCATATCGGTTTTTCAATATCGGTTTTTCAATATCGGTTCTAATATCGGTTTCAATATCAGTTTTTCAATATCGGTTTTTCAATATCAGTTTTTCGATATCAGTTTTTCAATATTTGTTTTTCAATATCGGTTTTTCAATATTTGTTTTTCAATATCGGTTTTTCAATATCGGTTCTAATATCGGATTCAATATCGGTTTTTCAATATCGGTTTTTCAATATCAGTTTTTCGAAATCAGTTTTTCAATATTTGTTTTTCAATATCGGTTTTTCAATATTTGTTTTTCAATATCGGTTCTAATATCGGATTCAATATCGGTTTTTCAATATCGGTTTTTCAATATCAGTTTTTCGATATCAGTTTTTCAATATTTGTTTTTCAATATCGGTTTTTCAATATTTGTTTTTCAATATCAGTTTTTCGATATCAGTTTTTCAATATTTGTTTTTCAATATCGGTTCTAATATCGGATTCAATATCGGTTTTTCAATATCGGTTTTTCAATATCAGTTTTTCGATATCAGTTTTTCAATATTTGTTTTTCAATATCGGTTTTTCAATATTTGTTTTTCAATATCGGTTTTTCAATATCGGTTCTAATATCGGATTCAATATCAGTTTTTCAATATCGGTTTTTCAATATCAGTTTTTCGATATCAGTTTTTCAATATCAGTTTTTCGATATCGGTTTTTCAATATTTGTTTTTCAATATCGGTTTTTCAATATCGGTTCTAATATCGGTTTCAATATCAGTTTTTCAATATCGGTTTTTCGATATCAGTTTTTCGATATCAGTTTTTCAATATTTGTTGTTCAATATCGGTTTTTCAATATCGGTTCTAATATCGGTTTCAATATCAGTTTTTCAATATCGGTTTTTCAATATCACTTTTTCAATATCGGTTTTTCAATATCGGTTCTAATATCGGTTTCAATATCAGTTTTTCCATATCGGTTTTTCAATATCAGTTTTTCAATATCAGTTTTTCGATATCGGTTTTTCAATATTTGTTTTTCAATATCGGTTTTTCAATATCGGTTCTAATATCGGATTCAATATCGGTTTTTCAATATCGGTTTTTCAATATCAGTTTTTCGATATCGGTTTTTCAATATCGGTTTTTCAATATCGGTTTTTCAATATCGGTTTTTCAATATCAGTTTTTCAATATCAGTTTTTCAATATTTGTTCTCCAATATCGGTTTTTGAATATCGGTTCTAATATCGGATTCAATATCGGTTTTTCAATATCAGTTTTTCGATATCGGTTTTTCAATATCGGTTTTTCAATATCGGTTTTTCAATATCGGTTTTTCAATATCAGTTTTTCAATATCAGTTTTTCAATATTTGTTTTTCAATATCGGTTTTTCAATATTTGTTTTTCAATATCAGTTTTTCGATATCAGTTTTTCAATATTTGTTTTTCAATATCGGTTCTAATATCGGATTCAATATCGGTTTTTCAATATCGGTTTTTCAATATCAGTTTTTCGATATCAGTTTTTCAATATTTGTTTTTCAATATCGGTTTTTCAATATTTGTTTTTCAATATCGGTTTTTCAATATCGGTTCTAATATCGGATTCAATATCAGTTTTTCAATATCGGTTTTTCAATATCAGTTTTTCGATATCAGTTTTTCAATATCAGTTTTTCGATATCGGTTTTTCAATATTTGTTTTTCAATATCGGTTTTTCAATATCGGTTCTAATATCGGATTCAATATCGGTTTTTCAATATCGGTTTTTCAATATCAGTTTTTCGATATCAGTTTTTCAATATTTGTTTTTCAATATCGGTTTTTCAATATTTGTTTTTCAATATCAGTTTTTCGATATCAGTTTTTCAATATTTGTTTTTCAATATCGGTTCTAATATCGGATTCAATATCGGTTTTTCAATATCAGTTTTTCAATATTTGTTTTTCAATATCGGTTTTTCAATATCGGTTCTAATATCGGTTTCAATATCGGTTTTTCGATATCAGTTTTTCAATATTTGTTTTTCAATATCGGTTTTTCAATATTTGTTTTTCAATATCGGTTTTTCAATATCGGTTCTAATATCGGTTTCAATATCAGTTTTTCAATATCGGTTTTTCAATATCGGTTTTTCAATATCAGTTTTTCGATATCAGTTTTTCAATATTTGTTTTTCAATATCGGTTTCACAATATCGGTTCTAATATCGGTTTCAATATCGGTTTTGCAATATAAGTTTTTCAATATCGGTTTTTCAATATCGGTTTTTCAATATCGGTTTTTCAATATCGGTTTTTCAATATCAGTTTTTCGATATCAGTTTTTCAATATTTGTTTTTCAATATCGGTTCTAATATCGGATTCAATATCGGTTTTTCAATATCAGTTTTTCAATATTTGTTTTTCAATATCGGTTTTTCAATATCGGTTCTAATATCGGTTTCAATATCGGTTTTTCGATATCAGTTTTTCAATATTTGTTTTTCAATATCGGTTTTTCAATATTTGTTTTTCAATATCGGTTTTTCAATATCGGTTCTAATATCGGATTCAATATCGGTTTTTCAATATCGGTTTTTCAATATCAGTTTTTCGATGTCAGTTTTTCAATATTTGTTTTTCAATATCGGTTTTTCAATATTTGTTTTTCAATATCAGTTTTTCGATATCAGTTTTTCAATATTTGTTTTTCAATATCGGTTCTAATACCGGTTTCAATATCAGTTTTTCAATATCGGTTTTTCAATATCGGTTTTTCAATATCAGTTTTTCATTATCAGTTTTTCAATATTTGTTTTTCAATATCGGTTTTTCAATATCGGTTCTAATATCGGTTTCAATATCGGTTTTGCAATATAAGTTTTTCAATATCGGTTTTTCAATATCGGTTTTTCAATATCGGTTTTTCAATATCAGTTTTTCAATATCAGTTTTTCAATATTTGTTCTCCAATATCGGTTTTTGAATATCGGTTCTAATATCGGATTCAATATCGGTTTTTCAATATCGGTTTTTCAATATCAGTTTTTCGATATCAGTTTTTCAATATTTGTTTTTCGATATCGGTTTTTCAATATTTGTTTTTCAATATCGGTTTTTCAATATCGGTTCTAATATCGGATTCAATATCGGTTTTTCAATATCGGTTTTTCAATATCAGTTTTTCGATATCAGTTTTTCAATATTTGTTTTTCAATATCGGTTTTTCAATATTTGTTTTTCAATATCAGTTTTTCGATATCAGTTTTTCAATATTTGTTTTTCAATATCGGTTCTAATATCGGATTCAATATCGGTTTTTCAATATCGGTTTTTCAATATCAGTTTTTCGATATCAGTTTTTCAATATTTGTTTTTCAATATCGGTTTTTCAATATTTGTTTTTCAATATCGGTTTTTCAATATCGGTTCTAATATCGGATTCAATATCAGTTTTTCAATATCGGTTTTTCAATATCAGTTTTTCGATATCAGTTTTTCAATATCAGTTTTTCGATATCGGTTTTTCAATATTTGTTTTTCAATATCGGTTTTTCAATATCGGTTCTAATATCGGTTTCAATATCAGTTTTTCAATATCGGTTTTTCGATATCAGTTTTTCGATATCAGTTTTTCAATATTTGTTGTTCAATATCGGTTTTTCAATATCGGTTCTAATATCGGTTTCAATATCAGTTTTTCAATATCGGTTTTTCAATATCACTTTTTCAATATCGGTTTTTCAATATCGGTTCTAATATCGGTTTCAATATCAGTTTTTCCATATCGGTTTTTCAATATCGGTTTTTCAATATCGGTTCTAATATCGGTTTCAATATCAGTTTTTCAATATCGGTTTTTCAATATCAGTTTTTCGATATCAGTTTTTCAATATTTGTTTTTCAATATCGGTTTTTCAATATCGGTTCTAATATCGGTTTCAATATCGGTTTTTCGATATCAGTTTTTCAATATTTGTTTTTCAATATCGGTTTTTCAATATTTGTTTTTCAATATCGGTTTTTCAATATCGGTTCTAATATCGGATTCAATATCGGTTTTTCAATATCGGTTTTTCAATATCAGTTTTTCGATATCAGTTTTTCAATATTTGTTTTTCAATATCGGTTTTTCAATATTTGTTTTTCAATATCAGTTTTTCGATATCAGTTTTTCAATATTTGTTTTTCAATATCGGTTCTAATATCGGATTCAATATCGGTTTTTCAATATCGGTTTTTCAATATCAGTTTTTCGATATCAGTTTTTCAATATTTGTTTTTCAATATCGGTTTTTCAATATTTGTTTTTCAATATCGGTTTTTCAATATCGGTTCTAATATCGGATTCAATATCAGTTTTTCAATATCGGTTTTTCAATATCAGTTTTTCGATATCAGTTTTTCAATATTTGTTTTTCAATATCGGTTTTTCAATATTTGTTTTTCAATATCAGTTTTTCGATATCAGTTTTTCAATATTTGTTTTTCAATATCGGTTTTTCAATATCGGTTCTAATATCGGTTTCAATATCGGTTTTTCGATATCAGTTTTTCAATATTTGTTTTTCAATATCGGTTTTTCAATATTTGTTTTTCAATATCGGTTCTAATATCGGTTTCAATATCAGTTTTTCAATATCGGTTTTTCAATATCGGTTTTTCAATATCAGTTTTTCGATATCAGTTTTTCAATATTTGTTTTTCAATATCGGTTTCACAATATCGGTTCTAATATCGGTTTCAATATCGGTTTTGCAATATAAGTTTTTCAATATCGGTTTTTCAATATCGGTGTTTCAATATCGGTTTTTCAATATCGGTTTTTCAATATCGGTTTTTCAATATCGGTTTTTCAATATCAGTTTTTCGATATCAGTTTTTCAATATTTGTTTTTCAATATCGGTTCTAATACCGGTTTCAATATTTGTTTTTCAATATTGGTTCTAATACCGGTTTCAATATCAGTTTTTCAATATCGGTTTTTCAATATCGGTTTTTCAATATCAGTTTTTCAATATCAGTTTTTCAATATTTGTTTTTCAATATCGGTTTTTCAATATCGGTTCTAATATCGGTTTCAATATCGGTTTTGCAATATAAGTTTTTCAATATCGGTTTTTCAATATCGGTTTTTCAATATCGGTTTTTCAATATCAGTTTTTCAATATCAGTTTTTCAATATTTGTTCTCCAATATCGGTTTTTGAATATCGGTTCTAATATCGGATTCAATATCGGTTTTTCAATATCGGTTTTTCAATATCAGTTTTTCGATATCAGTTTTTCAATATTTGTTTTTCAATATCGGTTTTTCAATATTTGTTTTTCAATATCGGTTTTTCAATATCGGTTCTAATATCGGATTCAATATCGGTTTTTCAATATCGGTTTTTCAATATCAGTTTTTCGATATCAGTTTTTCAATATTTGTTTTTCAATATCGGTTTTTCAATATTTGTTTTTCAATATCAGTTTTTCGATATCAGTTTTTCAATATTTGTTTTTCAATATCGGTTCTAATATCGGTTTCAATATCGGTTTTTCAATATCAGTTTTTCGATATCAGTTTTTCAATATTTGTTTTTCAATATCGGTTTTTCAATATTTGTTTTTCAATATCGGTTTTTCGATATCAGTTTTTCAATATTTGTTTTTCAATATCGGTTCTAATACCGGTTTCAATATCAGTTTTTCAATATCGGTTTTTCAATATCGGTTTTTCAATATCAGTTTTTCATTATCAGTTTTTCAATATTTGTTTTTCAATATCGGTTTTTCAATATCGGTTCTAATATCGGTTTCAATATCGGTTTTGCAATATAAGTTTTTCAATATCGGTTTTTCAATATCGGTTTTTCAATATCGGTTTTTCAATATTTGTTTTTCAATATCAGTTTTTCGATATCAGTTTTTCAATATTTGTTTTTCAATATCGGTTCTAATATCGGATTCAATATCAGTTTTTCGATATCAGTTTTTCAATATTTGTTTTTCAATATCGGTTCTAATATCGGATTCAATATCGGTTTTTCAATATCGGTTTTTCAATATCAGTTTTTCGATATCAGTTTTTCAATATTTGTTTTTCAATATCGGTTTCACAATATCGGTTCTAATATCGGTTTCAATATCGGTTTTGCAATATAAGTTTTTCAATATCGGTTTTTCAATATCGGTTTTTCAATATCGGTTTTTCAATATCGGTTTTTCAATATCGGTTTTTCAATATCGGTTTTTCAATATCGGTTTTTCAATATCAGTTTTTCGATATCAGTTTTTCAATATTTGTTTTTCAATATCGGTTTTTCAATATTTGTTTTTCAATATCAGTTTTTCGATATCAGTTTTTCAATATTTGTTTTTCAATATCGGTTCTAATATCGGATTCAATATCGGTTTTTCAATATCGGTTTTTCAATATCAGTTTTTCGATATCAGTTTTTCAATATTTGTTTTTCAATATCGGTTTTTCAATATTTGTTTTTCAATATCGGTTTTTCAATATCGGTTCTAATATCGGATTCAATATCAGTTTTTCAATATCGGTTTTTCAATATCAGTTTTTCGATATCAGTTTTTCAATATCAGTTTTTCGATATCGGTTTTTCAATATTTGTTTTTCAATATCGGTTTTTCAATATCGGTTCTAATATCGGTTTCAATATCAGTTTTTCAATATCGGTTTTTCGATATCAGTTTTTCGATATCAGTTTTTCAATATTTGTTGTTCAATATCGGTTTTTCAATATCGGTTCTAATATCGGTTTCAATATCAGTTTTTCAATATCGGTTTTTCAATATCACTTTTTCAATATCGGTTTTTCAATATCGGTTCTAATATCGGTTTCAATATCAGTTTTTCCATATCGGTTTTTCAATATCGGTTTTTCAATATCGGTTCTAATATCGGTTTCAATATCAGTTTTTCAATATCGGTTTTTCAATATCAGTTTTTCGATATCAGTTTTTCAATATTTGTTTTTCAATATCGGTTTTTCAATATCGGTTCTAATATCGGTTTCAATATCGGTTTTTCGATATCAGTTTTTCAATATTTGTTTTTCAATATCGGTTTTTCAATATTTGTTTTTCAATATCGGTTTTTCAATATCGGTTCTAATATCGGATTCAATATCGGTTTTTCAATATCGGTTTTTCAATATCAGTTTTTCGATATCAGTTTTTCAATATTTGTTTTTCAATATCGGTTTTTCAATATTTGTTTTTCAATATCAGTTTTTCGATATCAGTTTTTCAATATTTGTTTTTCAATATCGGTTCTAATATCGGATTCAATATCGGTTTTTCAATATCGGTTTTTCAATATCAGTTTTTCGATATCAGTTTTTCAATATTTGTTTTTCAATATCGGTTTTTCAATATTTGTTTTTCAATATCGGTTTTTCAATATCGGTTCTAATATCGGATTCAATATCAGTTTTTCAATATCGGTTTTTCAATATCAGTTTTTCGATATCAGTTTTTCAATATTTGTTTTTCAATATCGGTTTTTCAATATTTGTTTTTCAATATCAGTTTTTCGATATCAGTTTTTCAATATTTGTTTTTCAATATCGGTTTTTCAATATCGGTTCTAATATCGGTTTCAATATCGGTTTTTCGATATCAGTTTTTCAATATTTGTTTTTCAATATCGGTTTTTCAATATTTGTTTTTCAATATCGGTTCTAATATCGGTTTCAATATCAGTTTTTCAATATCGGTTTTTCAATATCGGTTTTTCAATATCAGTTTTTCGATATCAGTTTTTCAATATTTGTTTTTCAATATCGGTTTCACAATATCGGTTCTAATATCGGTTTCAATATCAGTTTTTCCATATCGGTTTTTCAATATCGGTTTTTCAATATCGGTTCTAATATCGGTTTCAATATCAGTTTTTCAATATCGGTTTTTCAATATCAGTTTTTCGATATCAGTTTTTCAATATTTGTTTTTCAATATCGGTTTTTCAATATCGGTTCTAATATCGGTTTCAATATCGGTTTTTCGATATCAGTTTTTCAATATTTGTTTTTCAATATCGGTTTTTCAATATTTGTTTTTCAATATCGGTTTTTCAATATCGGTTCTAATATCGGATTCAATATCGGTTTTTCAATATCGGTTTTTCAATATCAGTTTTTCGATATCAGTTTTTCAATATTTGTTTTTCAATATCGGTTTTTCAATATTTGTTTTTCAATATCAGTTTTTCGATATCAGTTTTTCAATATTTGTTTTTCAATATCGGTTCTAATATCGGATTCAATATCGGTTTTTCAATATCGGTTTTTCAATATCAGTTTTTCGATATCAGTTTTTCAATATTTGTTTTTCAATATCGGTTTTTCAATATTTGTTTTTCAATATCGGTTTTTCAATATCGGTTCTAATATCGGATTCAATATCAGTTTTTCAATATCGGTTTTTCAATATCAGTTTTTCGATATCAGTTTTTCAATATTTGTTTTTCAATATCGGTTTTTCAATATTTGTTTTTCAATATCAGTTTTTCGATATCAGTTTTTCAATATTTGTTTTTCAATATCGGTTTTTCAATATCGGTTCTAATATCGGTTTCAATATCGGTTTTTCGATATCAGTTTTTCAATATTTGTTTTTCAATATCGGTTTTTCAATATTTGTTTTTCAATATCGGTTCTAATATCGGTTTCAATATCAGTTTTTCAATATCGGTTTTTCAATATCGGTTTTTCAATATCAGTTTTTCGATATCAGTTTTTCAATATTTGTTTTTCAATATCGGTTTCACAATATCGGTTCTAATATCGGTTTCAATATCGGTTTTGCAATATAAGTTTTTCAATATCGGTTTTTCAATATCGGTGTTTCAATATCGGTTTTTCAATATCGGTTTTTCAATATCGGTTTTTCAATATCGGTTTTTCAATATCAGTTTTTCGATATCAGTTTTTCAATATTTGTTTTTCAATATCGGTTCTAATACCGGTTTCAATATTTGTTTTTCAATATTGGTTCTAATACCGGTTTCAATATCAGTTTTTCAATATCGGTTTTTCAATATCGGTTTTTCAATATCAGTTTTTCAATATCAGTTTTTCAATATTTGTTTTTCAATATCGGTTTTTCAATATCGGTTCTAATATCGGTTTCAATATCGGTTTTGCAATATAAGTTTTTCAATATCGGTTTTTCAATATCGGTTTTTCAATATCGGTTTTTCAATATCAGTTTTTCAATATCAGTTTTTCAATATTTGTTCTCCAATATCGGTTTTTGAATATCGGTTCTAATATCGGATTCAATATCGGTTTTTCAATATCGGTTTTTCAATATCAGTTTTTCGATATCAGTTTTTCAATATTTGTTTTTCAATATCGGTTTTTCAATATTTGTTTTTCAATATCGGTTTTTCAATATCGGTTCTAATATCGGATTCAATATCGGTTTTTCAATATCGGTTTTTCAATATCAGTTTTTCGATATCAGTTTTTCAATATTTGTTTTTCAATATCGGTTTTTCAATATTTGTTTTTCAATATCAGTTTTTCGATATCAGTTTTTCAATATTTGTTTTTCAATATCGGTTCTAATATCGGTTTCAATATCGGTTTTTCAATATCAGTTTTTCGATATCAGTTTTTCAATATTTGTTTTTCAATATCGGTTTTTCAATATTTGTTTTTCAATATCGGTTTTTCGATATCAGTTTTTCAATATTTGTTTTTCAATATCGGTTCTAATACCGGTTTCAATATCAGTTTTTCAATATCGGTTTTTCAATATCGGTTTTTCAATATCAGTTTTTCATTATCAGTTTTTCAATATTTGTTTTTCAATATCGGTTTTTCAATATCGGTTCTAATATCGGTTTCAATATCGGTTTTGCAATATAAGTTTTTCAATATCGGTTTTTCAATATCGGTTTTTCAATATCGGTTTTTCAATATTTGTTTTTCAATATCAGTTTTTCGATATCAGTTTTTCAATATTTGTTTTTCAATATCGGTTCTAATATCGGATTCAATATCAGTTTTTCGATATCAGTTTTTCAATATTTGTTTTTCAATATCGGTTCTAATATCGGATTCAATATCGGTTTTTCAATATCGGTTTTTCAATATCAGTTTTTCGATATCAGTTTTTCAATATTTGTTTTTCAATATCGGTTTCACAATATCGGTTCTAATATCGGTTTCAATATCGGTTTTGCAATATAAGTTTTTCAATATCGGTTTTTCAATATCGGTTTTTCAATATCGGTTTTTCAATATCGGTTTTTCAATATCGGTTTTTCAATATCGGTTTTTCAATATCGGTTTTTCAATATCAGTTTTTCGATATCAGTTTTTCAATATTTGTTTTTCAATATCGGTTCTAATACCGGTTTCAATATTTGTTTTTCAATATCGGTTCTAATACCGGTTTCAATATCAGTTTTTCAATATCGGTTTTTCAATATCGGTTTTTCAATATCAGTTTTTCAATATCAGTTTTTCAATATTTGTTTTTCAATATCGGTTTTTCAATATCGGTTCTAATATCGGTTTCAATATCGGTTTTGCAATATAAGTTTTTCAATATCGGTTTTTCAATATCGGTTTTTCAATATCGGTTTTTCAATATCAGTTTTTCAATATTTGTTCTCCAATATCGGTTTTTGAATATCGGTTCTAATATCGGATTCAATATCAGTTTTTCGAAATCAGTTTTTCAATATTTGTTTTTCAATATCGGTTTTTCAATATTTGTTTTTCAATATCGGTTCTAATATCGGATTCAATATCGGTTTTTCAATATCGGTTTTTCAATATCAGTTTTTCGATATCAGTTTTTCAATATTTGTTTTTCAATATCGGTTTTTCAATATTTGTTTTTCAATATCAGTTATTCGATATCAGATTTTCAATATTTGTTTTTCAATATCGGTTCTAATATCGGATTCAATATCGGTTTTTCAGTATCGGTTTTTCAATATCAGTTTTTCGATATCAGTTTTTCAATATTTGTTTTTCAATATCGGTTTTTCAATATTTGTTTTTCAATATCGGTTTTTCAATATCGGTTCTAATATCGGATTCAATATCAGTTTTTCAATATCGGTTTTTCAATATCAGTTTTTCGATATCAGTTTTTCAATATCAGTTTTTCGATATCGGTTTTTCAATATTTGTTTTTCAATATCGGTTTTTCAATATCGGTTCTAATATCGGTTTCAATATCAGTTTTTCAATATCGGTTTTTCGATATCAGTTTTTCGATATCAGTTTTTCAATATTTGTTGTTCAATATCGGTTTTTCAATATCGGTTCTAATATCGGTTTCAATATCAGTTTTTCAATATCGGTTTTTCAATATCACTTTTTCAATATCGGTTTTTCAATATCGGTTCTAATATCGGTTTCAATATCAGTTTTTCCATATCGGTTTTTCAATATCGGTTTTTCAATATCGGTTCTAATATCGGTTTCAATATCAGTTTTTCAATATCGGTTTTTCAATATCAGTTTTTCGATATCAGTTTTTCAATATTTGTTGTTCAATATCGGTTTTTCAATATCGGTTCTAATATCGGTTTCAATATCAGTTTTTCAATATCGGTTTTTCAATATCACTTTTTCAATATCGGTTTTTCAATATCGGTTCTAATATCGGATTCAATATCAGTTTTTCGAAATCAGTTTTTCAATATTTGTTTTTCAATATCGGTTTTTCAATATTTGTTTTTCAATATCGGTTCTAATATCGGATTCAATATCGGTTTTTCAATATCGGTTTTTCAATATCAGTTTTTCGATATCAGTTTTTCAATATTTGTTTTTCAATATCGGTTTTTCAATATTTGTTTTTCAATATCAGTTATTCGATATCAGATTTTCAATATTTGTTTTTCAATATCGGTTCTAATATCGGATTCAATATCGGTTTTTCAGTATCGGTTTTTCAATATCAGTTTTTCGATATCAGTTTTTCAATATTTGTTTTTCAATATCGGTTTTTCAATATTTGTTTTTCAATATCGGTTTTTCAATATCGGTTCTAATATCGGATTCAATATCAGTTTTTCAATATCGGTTTTTCAATATCAGTTTTTCGATATCAGTTTTTCAATATCAGTTTTTCGATATCGGTTTTTCAATATTTGTTTTTCAATATCGGTTTTTCAATATCGGTTCTAATATCGGTTTCAATATCAGTTTTTCAATATCGGTTTTTCGATATCAGTTTTTCGATATCAGTTTTTCAATATTTGTTGTTCAATATCGGTTTTTCAATATCGGTTCTAATATCGGTTTCAATATCAGTTTTTCAATATCGGTTTTTCAATATCACTTTTTCAATATCGGTTTTTCAATATCGGTTCTAATATCGGTTTCAATATCAGTTTTTCCATATCGGTTTTTCAATATCGGTTTTTCAATATCGGTTCTAATATCGGTTTCAATATCAGTTTTTCAATATCGGTTTTTCAATATCAGTTTTTCGATATCAGTTTTTCAATATTTGTTTTTCAATATCGGTTCTAATACCGGTTTCAATATTTGTTTTTCAATATTGGTTCTAATACCGGTTTCAATATCAGTTTTTCAATATCGGTTTTTCAATATCGGTTTTTCAATATCAGTTTTTCAATATCAGTTTTTCAATATTTGTTTTTCAATATCGGTTTTTCAATATCGGTTCTAATATCGGTTTCAATATCGGTTTTGCAATATAAGTTTTTCAATATCGGTTTTTCAATATCGGTTTTTCAATATCGGTTTTTCAATATTTGTTTTTCAATATCAGTTTTTCGATATCAGTTTTTCAATATTTGTTTTTCAATATCGGTTCTAATATCGGATTCAATATCGGTTTTTCAATATCGGTTTTTCAATATCAGTTTTTCGATATCAGTTTTTCAATATTTGTTTTTCAATATCGGTTTCACAATATCGGTTCTAATATCGGTTTCAATATCGGTTTTGCAATATAAGTTTTTCAATATCGGTTTTTCAATATCGGTTTTTCAATATCGGTTTTTCAATATCGGTTTTTCAATATCGGTTTTTCAATATCAGTTTTTCAATATCGGTT
This sequence comes from Andrena cerasifolii, assembly GCF_050908995.1. Lineage (NCBI taxonomy): Eukaryota > Metazoa > Arthropoda > Insecta > Hymenoptera > Andrenidae > Andrena > Andrena cerasifolii. The sequence goes on from NW_027485408.1 coordinate 31,459, forward strand.
TTTCAATATCAGTTTTTCGATATCAGTTTTTCAATATTTGTTTTTCAATATCGGTTCTAATACCGGTTTCAATATTTGTTTTTCAATATCGGTTCTAATACCGGTTTCAATATCAGTTTTTCAATATCGGTTTTTCAATATCGGTTTTTCAATATCAGTTTTTCAATATCAGTTTTTCAATATTTGTTTTTCAATATCGGTTTTTCAATATCGGTTCTAATATCGGTTTCAATATCGGTTTTGCAATATAAGTTTTTCAATATCGGTTTTTCAATATCGGTTTTTCAATATCGGTTTTTCAATATCAGTTTTTCAATATTTGTTCTCCAATATCGGTTTTTGAATATCGGTTCTAATATCGGATTCAATATCGGTTTTTCAATATCGGTTTTTCAATATCAGTTTTTCGATATCAGTTTTTCAATATTTGTTTTTCAATATCGGTTTTTCAATATTTGTTTTTCAATATCGGTTTTTCAATATCGGTTCTAATATCGGATTCAATATCGGTTTTTCAATATCGGTTTTTCAATATCAGTTTTTCGAAATCAGTTTTTCAATATTTGTTTTTCAATATCGGTTTTTCAATATTTGTTTTTCAATATCGGTTCTAATATCGGATTCAATATCGGTTTTTCAATATCGGTTTTTCAATATCAGTTTTTCGATATCAGTTTTTCAATATTTGTTTTTCAATATCGGTTTTTCAATATTTGTTTTTCAATATCAGTTTTTCGATATCAGTTTTTCAATATTTGTTTTTCAATATCGGTTCTAATATCGGATTCAATATCGGTTTTTCAATATCGGTTTTTCAATATCAGTTTTTCGATATCAGTTTTTCAATATTTGTTTTTCAATATCGGTTTTTCAATATTTGTTTTTCAATATCGGTTTTTCAATATCGGTTCTAATATCGGATTCAATATCAGTTTTTCAATATCGGTTTTTCAATATCAGTTTTTCGATATCAGTTTTTCAATATCAGTTTTTCGATATCGGTTTTTCAATATTTGTTTTTCAATATCGGTTTTTCAATATCGGTTCTAATATCGGTTTCAATATCAGTTTTTCAATATCGGTTTTTCGATATCAGTTTTTCGATATCAGTTTTTCAATATTTGTTGTTCAATATCGGTTTTTCAATATCGGTTCTAATATCGGTTTCAATATCAGTTTTTCAATATCGGTTTTTCAATATCACTTTTTCAATATCGGTTTTTCAATATCGGTTCTAATATCGGTTTCAATATCAGTTTTTCCATATCGGTTTTTCAATATCGGTTTTTCAATATCGGTTCTAATATCGGTTTCAATATCAGTTTTTCAATATCGGTTTTTCAATATCAGTTTTTCGATATCAGTTTTTCAATATTTGTTTTTCAATATCGGTTTTTCAATATCGGTTCTAATATCGGTTTCAATATCGGTTTTTCGATATCAGTTTTTCAATATTTGTTTTTCAATATCGGTTTTTCAATATTTGTTTTTCAATATCGGTTTTTCAATATCGGTTCTAATATCGGTTTCAATATCAGTTTTTCAATATCGGTTTTTCAATATCGGTTTTTCAATATCAGTTTTTCGATATCAGTTTTTCAATATTTGTTTTTCAATATCGGTTTCACAATATCGGTTCTAATATCGGTTTCAATATCGGTTTTGCAATATAAGTTTTTCAATATCGGTTTTTCAATATCGGTTTTTCAATATCGGTTTTTCAATATCAGTTTTTCAATATCAGTTTTTCAATATTTGTTCTCCAATATCGGTTTTTGAATATCGGTTCTAATATCGGATTCAATATCGGTTTTTCAATATCGGTTTTTCAATATCAGTTTTTCGATATCAGTTTTTCAATATTTGTTTTTCAATATCGGTTTTTCAATATTTGTTTTTCAATATCGGTTTTTCAATATCGGTTCTAATATCGGATTCAATATCGGTTTTTCAATATCGGTTTTTCAATATCAGTTTTTCGATATCAGTTTTTCAATATTTGTTTTTCAATATCGGTTTTTCAATATTTGTTTTTCAATATCAGTTTTTCGATATCAGTTTTTCAATATTTGTTTTTCAATATCGGTTTTTCAATATCGGTTCTAATATCGGTTTCAATATCAGTTTTTCAATATCGGTTTTTCGATATCAGTTTTTCGATATCAGTATTTCAATATTTGTTTTTCAATATCGGTTCTAATACCGGTTTCAATATCAGTTTTTCATTATCAGTTTTTCAATATTTGTTTTTCAATAACGGTTTTTCAATATCGGTTCTAATATCGGTTTCAATATCGGTTTTGCAATATAAGTTTTTCAATATCGGTTTTTCAATATCGGTTTTTCAATATCGGTTTTTCAATATCAGTTTTTCAATATCAGTTTTTCAATATTTGTTCACCAATATCGGTTTTTGAATATCGGTTCTAATATCGGATTCAATATCGGTTTTTCAATATCGGTTTTTCAATATCAGTTTTTCGAAATCAGTTTTTCAATATTTGTTTTTCAATATCGGTTTTTCAATATTTGTTTTTCAATATCGGTTTTTCAATATCGGTTCTAATATCGGATTCAATATCGGTTTTTCAATATCGGTTTTTCAATATCAGTTTTTCGATATCAGTTTTTCAATATTTGTTTTTCAATATCGGTTTTTCAATATTTGTTTTTCAATATCAGTTTTTCGATATCAGTTTTTCAATATTTGTTTTTCAATATCGGTTCTAATATCGGATTCAATATCGGTTTTTCAATATCGGTTTTTCAATATCAGTTTTTCGATATCAGTTTTTCAATATTTGTTTTTCAATATCGGTTTTTCAATATTTGTTTTTCAATATCGGTTTTTCAATATCGGTTCTAATATCGGATTCAATATCAGTTTTTCAATATCGGTTTTTCAATATCAGTTTTTCGATATCAGTTTTTCAATATCAGTTTTTCGATATCGGTTTTTCAATATTTGTTTTTCAATATCTGTTTTTCAATATCGGTTCTAATATCGGTTTCAATATCAGTTTTTCAATATCGGTTTTTCGATATCAGTTTTTCGATATCAGTTTTTCAATATTTGTTGTTCAATATCGGTTTTTCAATATCGGTTCTAATATCGGTTTCAATATCAGTTTTTCAATATCGGTTTTTCAATATCACTTTTTCAATATCGGTTTTTCAATATCGGTTCTAATATCGGTTTCAATATCAGTTTTTCCATATCGGTTTTTCAATATCGGTTTTTCAATATCGGTTCTAATATCGGTTTCAATATCAGTTTTTCAATATCGGTTTTTCAATATCAGTTTTTCGATATCAGTTTTTCAATATTTGTTTTTCAATATCGGTTTTTCAATATCGGTTCTAATATCGGTTTCAATATCGGTTTTTCGATATCAGTTTTTCAATATTTGTTTTTCAATATCGGTTTTTCAATATTTGTTTTTCAATATCGGTTTTTCAATATCGGTTCTAATATCGGTTTCAATATCAGTTTTTCAATATCGGTTTTTCAATATCGGTTTTTCAATATCAGTTTTTCGATATCAGTTTTTCAATATTTGTTTTTCAATATCGGTTTCACAATATCGGTTCTAATATCGGTTTCAATATCGGTTTTGCAATATAAGTTTTTCAATATCGGTTTTTCAATATCGGTTTTTCAATATCGGTTTTTCAATATCGGTTTTTCAATATCGGTTTTTCAATATCGGTTTTTCAATATCAGTTTTTCGATATCAGTTTTTCAATATTTGTTTTTCAATATCGGTTCTAATACCGGTTTCAATATTTGTTTTTCAATATCGGTTCTAATACCGGTTTCAATATCAGTTTTTCAATATCGGTTTTTCAATATCGGTTTTTCAATATCAGTTTTTCAATATCAGTTTTTCAATATTTGTTTTTCAATATCGGTTCTAATATCGGTTTCAATATCGGTTTTGCAATATAAGTTTTTCAATATCGGTTTTTCAATATCGGTTTTTCAATATCGGTTTTTCAATATCAGTTTTTCAATATCAGTTTTTCAATATTTGTTCTCCAATATCGGTTTTTGAATATCGGTTCTAATATCGGATTCAATATCGGTTTTTCAATATCGGTTTTTCAATATCAGTTTTTCGATATCAGTTTTTCAATATTTGTTTTTCAATATCGGTTTTTCAATATTTGTTTTTCAATATCGGTTTTTCAATATCGGTTCTAATATCGGATTCAATATCGGTTTTTCAATATCGGTTTTTCAATATCAGTTTTTCGATATCAGTTTTTCAATATTTGTTTTTCAATATCGGTTTTTCAATATTTGTTTTTCAATATCAGTTTTTCGATATCAGTTTTTCAATATTTGTTTTTCAATATCGGTTTTTCAATATCGGTTCTAATATCGGTTTCAATATCAGTTTTTCAATATCGGTTTTTCGATATCAGTTTTTCGATATCAGTATTTCAATATTTGTTTTTCAATATCGGTTCTAATACCGGTTTCAATATCAGTTTTTCAATATCGGTTTTTTTCAATATCGGTTTTTCAATATCGGTTTTTCAATATCAGTTTTTCAATATCAGTTTTTCAATATTTGTTCTCCAATATCGGTTTTTGAATATCGGTTCTAATATCGGATTCAATATCGGTTTTTCAATATCGGTTTTTCAATATCAGTTTTTCGATATCAGTTTTTCAATATTTGTTTTTCAATATCGGTTTTTCAATATTTGTTTTTCAATATCGGTTTTTCAATATCGGTTCTAATATCGGATTCAATATCGGTTTTTCAATATCGGTTTTTCAATATCAGTTTTTCGATATCAGTTTTTCAATATTTGTTTTTCAATATCGGTTTTTCAATATTTGTTTTTCAATATCAGTTTTTCGATATCAGTTTTTCAATATTTGTTTTTCAATATCGGTTTTTCAATATCGGTTCTAATATCGGTTTCAATATCAGTTTTTCAATATCGGTTTTTCGATATCAGTTTTTCGATATCAGTATTTCAATATTTGTTTTTCAATATCGGTTCTAATACCGGTTTCAATATCAGTTTTTCAATATCGGTTTTTTTCAATATCGGTTTTTCAATATCGGTTTTTCAATATCAGTTTTTCAATATCAGTTTTTCAATATTTGTTCTCCAATATCGGTTTTTGAATATCGGTTCTAATATCGGATTCAATATCGGTTTTTCAATATCGGTTTTTCAATATCAGTTTTTCGATATCAGTTTTTCAATATTTGTTTTTCAATATAGGTTTTTCAATATTTGTTTTTCAATATCGGTTTTTGAATATCGGTTCTAACATCGGATTCAATATCGGTTTTTCAATATCGGTTTTTCAATATCGGTTTTTCAATATCAGTTTTTCGATATCAGTTTTTCAATATTTGTTTTTCAATATCGGTTTCACAATATCGGTTCTAATATCGGTTTCAATATCGGTTTTGCAATATAAGTTTTTCAATATCGGTTTTTCAATATCGGTTTTTCAATATCGGTTTTTCAATATCGGTTTTTCAATATCGGTTTTTCAATATCAGTTTTTCAATATCAGTTTTTCGATATCAGTTTTTCAATATCAGTTTTTCGATATCGGTTTTTCAATATTTGTTTTTCAATATCTGTTTTTCAATATCGGTTCTAATATCGGTTTCAATATCAGTTTTTCAATATCGGTTTTTCAATATCAGTTTTTCGATATCAGTTTTTCAATATCAGTTTTTCGATATCGGTTTTTCAATATTTGTTTTTCAATATCTGTTTTTCAATATCGGTTCTAATATCGGTTTCAATATCAGTTTTTCAATATCGGTTTTTCGATATCAGTTTTTCGATATCAGTTTTTCAATATTTGTTGTTCAATATCGGTTTTTCAATATCGGTTCTAATATCGGTTTCAATATCAGTTTTTCAATATCGGTTTTTCAATATCACTTTTTCAATATCGGTTTTTCAATATCGGTTCAAATATCGGTTTCAATATCAGTTTTTCCATATCGGTTTTTCAATATCGGTTTTTCAATATCGGTTCTAATATCGGTTTCAATATCAGTTTTTCAATATCGGTTTTTCAATATCAGTTTTTCGATATCAGTTTTTCAATATTTGTTTTTCAATATCGGTTTTTCAATATCGGTTCTAATATCGGTTTCAATATCGGTTTTTCGATATCAGTTTTTCAATATTTGTTTTTCAATATCGGTTTTTCAATATTTGTTTTTCAATATCGGTTTTTCAATATCGGTTCTAATATCGGTTTCAATATCAGTTTTTCAATATCGGTTTTTCAATATCGGTTTTTCAATATCAGTTTTTCGATATCAGTTTTTCAATATTTGTTTTTCAATATCGGTTTCACAATATCGGTTCTAATATCGGTTTCAATATCGGTTTTGCAATATAAGTTTTTCAATATCGGTTTTTCAATATCGGTTTTTCAATATCGGTTTTTCAATATCGGTTTTTCAATATCGGTTTTTCAATATCGGTTTTTCAATATCAGTTTTTCGATATCAGTTTTTCAATATTTGTTTTTCAATATCGGTTCTAATACCGGTTTCAATATTTGTTTTTCAATATCGGTTCTAATACCGGTTTCAATATCAGTTTTTCAATATCGGTTTTTCAATATCGGTTTTTCAATATCAGTTTTTCAATATCAGTTTTTCAATATTTGTTTTTCAATATCGGTTCTAATATCGGTTTCAATATCGGTTTTGCAATATAAGTTTTTCAATATCGGTTTTTCAATATCGGTTTTTCAATATCGGTTTTTCAATATCAGTTTTTCAATATCAGTTTTTCAATATTTGTTCTCCAATATCGGTTTTTGAATATCGGTTCTAATATCGGATTCAATATCGGTTTTTCAATATCGGTTTTTCAATATCAGTTTTTCGATATCAGTTTTTCAATATTTGTTTTTCAATATCGGTTTTTCAATATTTGTTTTTCAATATCGGTTTTTCAATATCGGTTCTAATATCGGATTCAATATCGGTTTTTCAATATCGGTTTTTCAATATCAGTTTTTCGATATCAGTTTTTCAATATTTGTTTTTCAATATCGGTTTTTCAATATTTGTTTTTCAATATCAGTTTTTCGATATCAGTTTTTCAATATTTGTTTTTCAATATCGGTTTTTCAATATCGGTTCGAATATCGGTTTCAATATCAGTTTTTCAATATCGGTTTTTCGATATCAGTTTTTCGATATCAGTATTTCAATATTTGTTTTTCAATATCGGTTCTAATACCGGTTTCAATATCAGTTTTTCAATATCGGTTTTTTTCAATATCGGTTTTTCAATATCGGTTTTTCAATATCAGTTTTTCAATATCAGTTTTTCAATATTTGTTCTCCAATATCGGTTTTTGAATATCGGTTCTAATATCGGATTCAATATCGGTTTTTCAATATCGGTTTTTCAATATCAGTTTTTCGATATCAGTTTTTCAATATTTGTTTTTCAATATCGGTTTTTCAATATTTGTTTTTCAATATCGGTTTTTCAATATCGGTTCTAATATCGGATTCAATATCGGTTTTTCAATATCGGTTTTTCAATATCAGTTTTTCGATATCAGTTTTTCAATATTTGTTTTTCAATATCGGTTTTTCAATATTTGTTTTTCAATATCAGTTTTTCGATATCAGTTTTTCAATATTTGTTTTTCAATATCGGTTTTTCAATATCGGTTCTAATATCGGTTTCAATATCAGTTTTTCAATATCGGTTTTTCGATA
>NW_027485409.1:0-39195 GCF_050908995.1 Andrena cerasifolii
ATTCTGAAAATTTTCGCCAGATTTTGGCCAATATATCAGGACAAAATGAAGTGGAAAGAGGTATACTAAATTTCAGCTTCAAAGGCATCGCCTTAAAGTTGCAAATAAGAGGCGCAGGCCTTTCAAGAGGCGTTCGAAAATTGTGCGTCTCTTCGTTAAACAGTCACTGTCTCGAAACACCTGCGCCACTTCTCGCTCTTTCGTTTGCTGTCCGGAGACGTTACTTTGTGCCATCTCTTTCGACGGCATGTTCTCCTGTTACAAAGCCCAAATTTGTGCATTCTGAAAATTTTCGCTAGATTTTGTCCAATATATCAGGAAAACATGAAGTGGAAAGAGGTATACTAAATTTCAGCTTCAAATGCATCGCTTAAAAGTATCAAATCAGAGGCGCAGTACTTTCAAGTGGCGTTCGAAAATTCTGCGTGTCTTCGTTAAACAGTCACTGTCTCGAAACATCTGCGCCACTTCTCGCTCTTTGATTTGCTCTCCGGAGACGTTACTTTGTGCCATCTCTTTCGACGGCATATTCTCCTGTTACAAAGCCCAATTTTGTGCATTCTGAAAATTTTCGCTAGATTTTGTCCAATATATCAGGAAAACATGAAGTGGAAAGAGGTATACTAAATTTCAGCTTCAAATGCATCGCTTAAAAGTATCAAATCAGAGGCGCAGGACTTTCAAGTGGCGTTCGAAAATTCTGCGTCTCTTCGTTAATCAGTCACTGTCTCGAAACATCTGCGCCACTTCTCGCTCTTTGATTTGCTCTCCGGAGACGTTACTTTGTGCCATCTCTTTCGACGGCATGTTCTCCTGTTACAAAGCCCAAATTTGTGCATTCTGAAAATTTTCGCCAGATTGTGGCCAATATATCAGGATAACATGAAGTGGAAAGAGGTATACTAAATTTCAGCTTCAAAGGCATCGCCTTAAAGTTGCAAATCAGAGGCGCAGGCCTTTCAAGAGGCGTTCGAAAATTCTGCGTGTCTTCGTTAAACAGTCACTGTCTCGAAACATCTGCGCCACTTCTCGCTCTTTGATTTGCTCTCCGGAGACGTTACTTTGTGCCATCTCTTTCGACGGCATATTCTCCTGTTACAAAGCCCAATTTTGTGCATTCTGAAAATTTTCGCCAGATTTTGGCCAATATATCAGGAGAAAATGAAGTGGAAAGAGGTATAATAAATTTCAGCTTCAAAGGCATCGCCTTAAAGTTGCAAATATGAGGCGCAGGCCTTTCAAGAGGCGTTCGAAAATTGTGCGACTCTTCGTTAAACAGTCACTGTCTCGAAACATCTGCGCCTCTTCACGCTCATTGATTTGCCCTCCGGAGACGTTACTTTGTGCCATCTCTTTCGACGGCATGTTCTCCTGTTACAAAGCCCAATTCTGTGCATTCTGAAAATTTTCGCCAGATTGTGGCCAATATATCAGGATAACATGAAGTGGAAAGAGGTATACTAAATTTCAGCTTCAAAGGCATCGCCTTAAAGTTGCAAATCAGAGGCGCAGGCCTTTCAAGAGGCGTTCGAAAATTGTGCGTCTCTTCGTTAAACAGCCACTGTCTCGAAACACCTGCGCCACTTCTCGCTCTTTTGTTTGCTGTCCGGAGACGTTATATTGTTCCATCTCTTTCGACGGCATGTTCTCCTGTTATAAAGCTCAATTTTGTGTATTCTCGAAATTTTCGCCAGATTTTGGCCAATATATCAGGAGAAAATGAATTGGAAAGGGGTATACTAAATTTCAGCTTCAAAGGCATCGCCTTAAAGTTGCAAATAAGAGGCGCAGGCCTTTCAAGAGGCGTTCGAAAATTCTGCGTCTCGTTGTTAAACAATCACTGTCTCGAAACACCTGCGCCACTTCTCGCTCTTTGATTTGCTCTCCGGAGACGTTACTTTGTGCCATCTCTTTCGACGGCATGTTCTCCTGTTACAAAGCCCAAATTTGTGCATTCTGAAAATTTTCACCAGATTGTGGCCAATATATCAGGATAACATGAAGTGGAAAGAGGTATACTAAATTTCAGCTTCAAAGGCATCGCCTTAAAGTTGCAAATCAGAGGCGCAGGCCTTTCAAGAGGCGTTCGAAAACTCTGCGTGTCTTCGTTAAACAGTCACTGTCTCGAAACATCTGCGCCACTTCTCGCTCTTTGATTTGCTCTCCGGAGACGTTACTTTGTGCCATCTCTTTCGACGGCATATTCTCCTGTTACAAAGCCCAATTTTGTGCATTCTGAAAATTTTCGCTAGATTTTGTCCAATATATCAGGAAAACATGAAGTGGAAAGAGGTATACTAAATTTCAGCTTCAAATGCATCGCTTAAAAGTATCAAATCAGAGGCGCAGGACTTTCAAGTCGCGTTCGAAAATTCTGCGTCTCTTCGTTAATCAGTCACTGTCTCGAAACATCTGCGCCACTTCTCGCTCTTTGATTTGCTCTCCGGAGACGTTACTTTGTGCCATCTCTTTCGACGGCATGTTCTCCTGTTACAAAGCCCAAATTTGTGCATTCTGAAAATTTTCGCCAGATTGTGGCCAATATATCAGGATAACATGAAGTGGAAAGAGGTATACTAAATTTCAGCTTCAAAGGCATCGCCTTAAAGTTGCAAATCAGAGGCGCAGGCCTTTCAAGAGGCGTTCGAAAATTCTGCGTGTCTTCGTTAAACAGTCACTGTCTCGAAACATCTGCGCCACTTCTCGCTCTTTGATTTGCTCTCCGGAGACGTTACTTTGTGCCATCTCTTTCGACGGCATATTCTCCTGTTACAAAGCCCAATTTTGTGCATTCTGAAAATTTTCGCTAGATTTTGTCCAATATATCAGGAAAACATGAAGTGGAAAGAGGTATACTAAATTTCAGCTTCAAATGCATCGCTTAAAAGTATCAAATCAGAGGCGCAGGACTTTCAAGTGGCGTTCGAAAATTCTGCGTCTCTTCGTTAATCAGTCACTGTCTCGAAACATCTGCGCCACATCTCGCTCCTTGATTTGCTCTCCGGAGACGTTACTTTGTGCCATCTCCTTCGACGGCATGTTCTCCTGTTACAAAGCCCAATTTTGTGCATTCTGAAAATTTTCGCCAGATTTTGGCCAATATATCAGGAGAACATGAAGTGGAAAGAGGTATACTAAATTTCAGCTTCAAAGGCATCGCCTTAAACTTGCAAATAAGAGGCGCAGGACTTTCAAGTGGCGTTCGAAAATTCTGCGTCTCTTCGTTAATCAGTCACTGTCTCGAAACATCTGCGCCACTTCTCGCTCTTTGATTTGCTCTCCGGAGACGTTACTTTGTGCCATCTCTTTCGACGGCATGTTCTCCTGTTACAAAGCCCAATTCTGTGGATTCTGAAAATTTTCGCCAGATTTTGGCCAATATATCAGGAGAAAATGAAGTGGAAAGAGGTATACTAAATTCCAGCTTCAAAGGCATCGCCTTAAAGTTTCAATTAAGAGGCGCAGGCCTTTCAAGAGGCTTTCGAAAATTCAGCGTCTCTTCGTGAAACAGTCACTGTCTCGAAACACCTGCGCCACTTCTCGCTCTTTGATTTGCTCTCCGGAGACGTTACTTTGTGCCATCTCTTTCGACGGCATATTCTCCTGTTACAAAGCCCAATTTTGTGCATTCTGAAAATTTTCGCTAGATTTTGTCCAATATATCAGGAGAACATGAAGTGGAAAGAGGTATACTAAATTTCAGCTTCAAAGGCATCGCTTAAAAGTATCAAATCAGAGGCGCAGGACTTTCAAGAGGCGTTCGAAATTTGTGCGACTCTTCGTTAAACAGTCACTGTCTCGAAACATCTGCGCCACTTCTCGCTCATTGATTTGCCATCCGGAGACGTTACTTTGTGCCATCTCTTTCGACGGCATGTTCTCCTGTTACAAAGCCCAATTCTGTGGATTCTGAAAATTTTCGCCAGATTTTGGCCAATATATCAGGACAAAATGAAGTGGAAAGAGGTATACTAAATTTCAGCTTCAAAGGCATCGCCTTAAAGTTGCAAATAAGAGGCGCAGGCCTTTCAAGAGGCGTTCGAAAATTGTGCGTCTCTTCGTTAAACAGTCACTGTCTCGAAACACCTGCGCCACTTCTCGCTCTTTCGTTTGCTGTCCGGAGACGTTACTTTGTGCCATCTCTTTCGACGGCATGTTCTCCTGTTACAAAGCCCAAATTTGTGCATTCTGAAAATTTTCGCCAGATTGTGGCCAATATATCAGGATAACATGAAGTGGAAAGAGGTATACTAAATTTCAGCTTCAAAGGCATCGCCTTAAAGTTGCAAATATGAGGCGCAGGACTTTCAAGAGGCGTTCGAAAATTGTGCGACTCTTCGTTAAACAGTCACTGTCTCGAAACATCTGCGCCACTTCTCGCTCATTGATTTGCCATCCGGAGACGTTACTTTGTGCCATCTCTTTCGACGGCATGTTCTCCTGTTACAAAGCCCAATTCTGTGGATTCTGAAAATTTTCGCCAGATTTTGGCCAATATATCAGGAGAAAATGAAGTGGAAAGAGGTATAATAAATTTCAGCTTCAAAGGCATCGCCTTAAAGTTGCAAATATGAGGCGCAGGCCTTTCAAGAGGCGTTCGAAAATTGTGCGACTCTTCGTTAAACAGTCACTGTCTCGAAACATCTGCGCCACTTCACGCTCATTGATTTGCCCTCCGGAGACGTTACTTTGTGCCATCTCTTTCGACGGCATGTTCTCCTGTTACAAAGCCCAATTCTGTGCATTCTTAAAATTTTCGCCAGATTGTGGCCAATATATCAGGATAACATGAAGTGGAAAGAGGTATACTAAATTTCAGCTTCAAAGGCATCGCCTTAAAGTTGCAAATCAGAGGCGCAGGCCTTTCAAGAGGCGTTCGAAAATTGTGCGTCTCTTCGTTAAACAGCCACTGTCTCGAAACACCTGCGCCACTTCTCGCTCTTTTGTTTGCTGTCCGGTGACGTTATATTGTTCCATCTCTTTCGACGGCATGTTCTCCTGTTATAAAGCTCAATTTTGTGTATTCTCGAAATTTTCGCCAGATTTTGGCCAATATATCAGGAGAAAATGAATTGGAAAGAGGTATACTAAATTTCAGCTTCAAAGGCATCGCCTTAAAGTTGCAAATAAGAGGCGCAGGCCTTTCAAGAGGCGTTCGAAAATTCTGCGTCTCGTTGTTAAACAATCACTGTCTCGAAACACCTGCGCCACTTCTCGCTCTTTGATTTGCTCTCCGGAGACGTTACTTTGTGCCATCTCTTTCGACGGCATGTTCTCCTGTTACAAAGCCCAAATTTGTGCATTCTGAAAATTTTCACCAGATTGTGGCCAATATATCAGGATAACATGAAGTGGAAAGAGGTATACTAAATTTCAGCTTCAAAGGCATCGCCTTAAAGTTGCAAATCAGAGGCGCAGGCCTTTCAAGAGGCGTTCGAAAATTCTGCGTGTCTTCGTTAAACAGTCACTGTCTCGAAACATCTGCGCCACTTCTCGCTCTTTGATTTGCCCTCCGGAGACGTTACTTTGTGCCATCTCTTTCGACGGCATATTCTCCTGTTACAAAGCCCAATTTTGTGCATTCTGAAAATTTTCGCTAGATTTTGTCCAATATATCAGGAAAACATGAAGTGGAAAGAGGTATACTAAATTTCAGCTTCAAATGCATCGCTTAAAAGTATCAAATCAGAGGCGCAGGACTTTCAAGTGGCGTTCGAAAATTCTGCGTCTCTTCGTTAATCAGTCACTGTCTCGAAACATCTGCGCCACTTCTCGCTCTTTGATTTGCTCTCCGGAGACGTTACTTTGTGCCATCTCTTTCGACGGCATGTTCTCCTGTTACAAAGCCCAATTCTGTGCCATTCTGAAAATTTTCGCCAGATTTTGGCCAATATATCAGGATAACATGAAGTGGAAAGAGGTATACTAAATTTCAGCTTCAAAGGCATCGCCTTAAAGTTGCAAATCAGAGGCGCAGGCCTTTCAAGAGGCGTTCGAAAATTCTGCGTCTCTTCGTGAAACAGTCACTGTCTCGAAACACCTGCGCCACTTCTCGCTCTTTGATTTGCTCTCCGGAGACGTTACTTTGTGCCATCTCTTTCGACGGCATGTTCTCCTGTTACAAAGCCCAATATTGTGCATTCTGAAAATTTTCGCTAGATTTTGGCCAATATATCAGGAGAACATGAAGTGGAAAGAGGTATACTAAATTTCAGCTTCAAAGGCATCGCTTTAAACTTGTAATTAAGAGGCGCAGGCCTTTCAAGAGGCGTTCGAAAATTCTGCGACTCTTCGTTAAACAGTCACTGTCTCGAAACATCAGCGCCACTTCTCGCTCATTGATTTGCCCTCCGGAGACGTTACTTTGTGCCATCTCTTTCGACGGCATGTTCTCCTGTTACAAAGCCCAATTTTGTGCATTCTGAAAATGTTCGCCAGATTTTGGCCAATATATCAGGAGAACATGAAGTCAAAAGAGGTATACTAAATTTCAGCTTCAAAGGCATCGCCTTAAAGTTGCAAATCAGAGGCGCAGGCCTTTCAAGAGGCGTTCGAAAATTCTGCGTGTCTTCGTTAAACAGTCACTGTCTCGAAACACCTGCGCCACTTCTCGCTCTTTGATTTGCTCTCCGGAGACGTTACTTTGTGCCATCTCTTTCGACGGCATGTTCTCCTGTTACAAAGCCCAATGTTGTGCATTCTGAAAATTTTCGCTAGATTTTGGCCAATATATCAGGAGAACATGAAGTGGAAAGAGGTATACTAAATTTCAGCTTCAAAGGCATCGCCTTAAAGTTGCAAATCAGAGGCGCAGGCCTTTCAAGAGGCGTTCGAAAATTCTGCGTCTCTTCGTGAAACAGTCACTGTCTCGAAACACCTGCGCCACTTCTCGCTCTTTGATTTGCTCTCCGGAGACGTTACTTTGTGCCATCTCTTTCGACGGCATGTTCTCCTGTTACAAAGCCCAATATTGTGCATTCTGAAAATTTTCGCTAGATTTTGGCCAATATATCAGGAGAACATGAAGTGGAAAGAGGTATACTAAATTTCAGCTTCAAAGGCATCGCTTTAAACTTGTAATTAAGAGGCGCAGGCCTTTCAAGAGGCGTTCGAAAATTCTGCGACTCTTCGTTAAACAGTCACTGTCTCGAAACATCAGCGCCACTTCTCGCTCATTGATTTGCCCTCCGGAGACGTTACTTTGTGCCATCTCTTTCGACGGCATGTTCTCCTGTTACAAAGCCCAATTTTGTGCATTCTGAAAATGTTCGCCAGATTTTGGCCAATATATCAGGAGAACATGAAGTCAAAAGAGGTATACTAAATTTCAGCTTCAAAGGCATCGCCTTAAAGTTGCAAATCAGAGGCGCAGGCCTTTCAGGAGGCGTTCGAAAATTCTGCGTGTCTTCGTTAAACAGTCACTGTCTCGAAACACCTGCGCCACTTCTCGCTCTTTGATTTGCTCTCCGGAGACGTTACTTTGTGCCATCTCTTTCGACGGCATGTTCTCCTGTTACAAAGCCCAATGTTGTGCATTCTGAAAATTTTCGCTAGATTTTGGCCAATATATCAGGAGAACATGAAGTGGAAAGAGGTATACTAAATTTCAGCTTCAAAGGCATCGCCTTAAAGTTGCAATTAAGAGGCGCAGGCCTTTCAAGAGGCTTTCGAAAATTCTGCGTCTCTTCGTTAAACAGTCACTGTCTCGAAACACCTGCGCCACTTCTCGCTCATTGATTTGCCCTCCGGAGACGTTACTTTGTGCCATCTCTTTCGACGGCATGTTCTCCTGTTACAAAGCCCAATTTTGTGCATTCTGAAAATGTTCGCCAGATTTTGGCCAATATATCAGGAGAACATGAAGTGGAAAGAGGTATACTAAATTTCAGCTTCAAAGGCATCGCCTTAAAGTTGCAATTAAGAGGCGCAGGCCTTTCAAGAGGCTATCGAAAATTCTGCGTCTCTTCGTGAAACAGTCACTGTCTCGAAACACCTGCGCCACTTCTCGCTCTTTGATTTGCTCTCCGGAGACGTTACATTGTTCCATCTCTTCCGACGGCATGTTCTCCTGTTACAAAGCTCAATTTTGTGCATTCTGAAAATGTTCGCCAGATTTTGGCCAATATATCAGGAGAACATGAAGTCAAAAGAGGTATACTAAATTTCAGCTTCAAAGGCATCGCCTTAAAGTTGCAAATAAGAGGCGCAGGCCTTTCAAGAGGCGTTCGAAAATTCTGCGTCTCTTCGTGAAACAGTCACTGTCTCGAAACACCTGCGCCACTTCTCGCTCTTTGATTTGCTCTCCGGAGACGTTACTTTGTGCCATCTCTTTCGACGGCATGTTCTCCTGTTACAAAGCCCAATGTTGTGCATTCTGAACATTTTCGCTAGATTTTGGCCAATATATCAGGAGAACATGAAGTGGAAAGAGGTATACGAAATTTCAGCTTCAAAGGCATCGCTTTAAACTTGTAATTAAGAGGCGCAGGCCTTTCAAGAGGCGTTCGAAAATTCTGCGACTCTTCGTTAAACAGTCACTGTCTCGAAACATCAGCGCCACTTCTCGCTCATTGATTTGCCCTCCGGAGACGTTACATTGTGCCATCTCTTTCGACGGCATGTTCTCCTGTTACAAAGCCCAATTCTGTGCATTCTGAAAATTTTCGCCAGATTTTGGCCAATATATCAGGAGAACATGAAGTCAAAAGAGGTATACTAAATTTCCGCTTCAAAGGCATCGCTTTAAAGTTGCAATTAAGAGGCGCAGGCCTTTCAAGAGGCTTTCGAAAATTCTGCGTCTCTTCGTGAAACAGTCACTGTCTCGAAACACCTGCGCCACTTCTCGCTCTTTGATTTGCTCTCCGGAGACGTTACTTTGTGCCATCTCTTTCGACGGCATGTGCTCCTGTTACAAAGCCCAATTCTGTCCATTCTGAAAATTTTCGCCAGATTTTGGCCAATATATCAGGAGAACATGAAGTGGAAAGAGGTATACTAAACTTCCGCTTCAAAGGCATCGCCTTGAAGTTGCAATTAAGAGGCGCAGGCCTTTCAAGAGGCTTTCGAAAATTCTGCGTCTCTTCGTGAAACAGTCACTGTCTCGAAACACCTGCGCCACTTCTCGCTCTTTGATTTGCTCTCCGGAGACGTTACTTTGTGCCATCTCTTTCGACGGCATGTGCTCCTGTTACAAAGCCCAATTCTGTCCATTCTGAAAATTTTCGCCAGATTTTGGCCAATATATCAGGAGAACATGAAGTGGAAAGAGGTATACTAAATTTCAGCTTCAAAGGCATCGCCTTAAAGTTGCAAATCAGAGGCGCAGGCCTTTCAAGAGGCGTTCGAAAATTCTGCGTCTCTTCGTGAAACAGTCACTGTCTCGAAACACCTGCGCCACTTCTCGCTCTTTGATTTGCTCTCCGGAGACGTTACTTTGTGCCATCTCTTTCGACGGCATGTTCTCCTGTTACAAAGCCCAATATTGTGCATTCTGAAAATTTTCGCTAGATTTTGGCCAATATATCAGGAGAACATGAAGTGGAAAGAGGTATACTAAATTTCAGCTTCAAAGGCATCGCTTTAAACTTGTAATTAAGAGGCGCAGGCCTTTCAAGAGGCGTTCGAAAATTCTGCGACTCTTCGTTAAACAGTCACTGTCTCGAAACATCAGCGCCACTTCTCGCTCATTGATTTGCCCTCCGGAGACGTTACTTTGTGCCATCTCTTTCGACGGCATGTTCTCCTGTTACAAAGCCCAATTTTGTGCATTCTGAAAATGTTCGCCAGATTTTGGCCAATATATCAGGAGAACATGAAGTCAAAAGAGGTATACTAAATTTCAGCTTCAAAGGCATCGCCTTAAAGTTGCAAATCAGAGGCGCAGGCCTTTCAAGAGGCGTTCGAAAATTCTGCGTGTCTTCGTTAAACAGTCACTGTCTCGAAACACCTGCGCCACTTCTCGCTCTTTGATTTGCTCTCCGGAGACGTTACTTTGTGCCATCTCTTTCGACGGCATGTTCTCCTGTTACAAAGCCCAATGTTGTGCATTCTGAAAATTTTCGCTAGATTTTGGCCAATATATCAGGAGAACATGAAGTGGAAAGAGGTATACTAAATTTCAGCTTCAAAGGCATCGCCTTAAAGTTGCAAATCAGAGGCGCAGGCCTTTCAAGAGGCGTTCGAAAATTCTGCGTCTCTTCGTGAAACAGTCACTGTCTCGAAACACCTGCGCCACTTCTCGCTCTTTGATTTGCTCTCCGGAGACGTTACTTTGTGCCATCTCTTTCGACGGCATGTTCTCCTGTTACAAAGCCCAATATTGTGCATTCTGAAAATTTTCGCTAGATTTTGGCCAATATATCAGGAGAACATGAAGTGGAAAGAGGTATACTAAATTTCAGCTTCAAAGGCATCGCTTTAAACTTGTAATTAAGAGGCGCAGGCCTTTCAAGAGGCGTTCGAAAATTCTGCGACTCTTCGTTAAACAGTCACTGTCTCGAAACATCAGCGCCACTTCTCGCTCATTGATTTGCCCTCCGGAGACGTTACTTTGTGCCA
Source organism: Andrena cerasifolii (assembly GCF_050908995.1). Classification (NCBI taxonomy): domain Eukaryota; kingdom Metazoa; phylum Arthropoda; class Insecta; order Hymenoptera; family Andrenidae; genus Andrena; species Andrena cerasifolii. The sequence continues at coordinate 10,558 of NW_027485409.1, forward strand.
TCTCTTTCGACGGCATGTTCTCCTGTTACAAAGCCCAATTTTGTGCATTCTGAAAATGTTCGCCAGATTTTGGCCAATATATCAGGAGAACATGAAGTCAAAAGAGGTATACTAAATTTCAGCTTCAAAGGCATCGCCTTAAAGTTGCAAATCAGAGGCGCAGGCCTTTCAGGAGGCGTTCGAAAATTCTGCGTGTCTTCGTTAAACAGTCACTGTCTCGAAACACCTGCGCCACTTCTCGCTCTTTGATTTGCTCTCCGGAGACGTTACTTTGTGCCATCTCTTTCGACGGCATGTTCTCCTGTTACAAAGCCCAATGTTGTGCATTCTGAAAATTTTCGCTAGATTTTGGCCAATATATCAGGAGAACATGAAGTGGAAAGAGGTATACTAAATTTCAGCTTCAAAGGCATCGCCTTAAAGTTGCAATTAAGAGGCGCAGGCCTTTCAAGAGGCTTTCGAAAATTCTGCGTCTCTTCGTTAAACAATCACTGTCTCGAAACACCTGCGCCACTTCTCGCTCTTTGATTTGCTCTCCGGAGACGTTACTTTGTGCCATCTCTTTCGACGGCATGTTCTCCTGTTACAAAGCCCAATGTTGTGCATTCTGAAAATTTTCGCTAGATTTTGGCCAATATATCAGGAGTACATGAAGTGGAAAGAGGTATACTAAATTTCAGCTTCAAAGGCATCGCCTTAAATTTGCAATTAAGAGGCGCAGGCCTTTCAAGAGGCGTTCGAAAATTCTGCGTGTCTTCGTTAAACAGTCACTGTCTCGAAACACCTGCGCCACTTCTCGCTCTTTGATTTGCTCTCCGGAGACGTTACTTTGTGCCATCTCTTTCGACGGCATGTTCTCCTGTTACAAAGCCCAATTCTGTGCATTCTGAAAATTTTCGCCAGATTTTGGCCAATATATCAGGAGAACATGAAGTCAAAAGAGGTATACTAAATTTCCGCTTCAAAGGCATCGCTTTAAAGTTGCAATTAAGAGGCGCAGGCCTTTCAAGAGGCTTTCGAAAATTCTGCGTCTCTTCGTGAAACAGTCACTGTCTCGAAACACCTGCGCCACTTCTCGCTCTTTGATTTGCTCTCCGGAGACGTTACTTTGTGCCATCTCTTTCGACGGCATGTGCTCCTGTTACAAAGCCCAATTCTGTCCATTCTGAAAATTTTCGCCAGATTTTGGCCAATATATCAGGAGAACATGAAGTGGAAAGAGGTATACTAAACTTCCGCTTCAAAGGCATCGCCTTGAAGTTGCATATAAGAGGCGCAGGCCTTTCAAGAGGCTTTCGAAAATTATGCGTCTCTTCGTGAAACAGTCACTGTCTCGAAACACCTGCGCCACTTCTCGCTCTTTGATTTGCTCTCCGGAGACGTTACTTTGTGCCATCTCTTTCGACGGCATGTTCCCCTGTTACAAAGCCCAATGTTGTGCATTCTGAAAATTTTCGCTAGATTTTGGCCAATATATCAGGAGAACATGAAGTGGAAAGAGGTATACTAAATTTCAGCTTCAAAGGCATCGCCTTAAATTTGCAATTAAGAGGCGCAGGCCTTTCAAGAGGCTTTCGAAAATTCTGCGTCTCTTCGTGAAACAGTCACTGTCTCGAAACACCTGCGCCACTTCTCGCTCATTGATTTGCCCTCCGGAGACGTTACTTTGTGCCATCTCTTTCGACGGCATGTTCTCCTGTTACAAAGCCCAATTTTGTGCATTCTGAAAATGTTCGCCAGATTTTGGCCAATATATCAGGAGAACATGAAGTCAAAAGAGGTATACTAAATTTCAGCTTCAAAGGCATCGCCTTAAAGTTGCAAATCAGAGGCGCAGGCCTTTCAAGAGGCGTTCGAAAATTCTGCGTGGCTTCGTTAAACAGTCACTGTCTCGAAACACCTGCGCCACTTCTCGCTCTTTGATTTGCTCTCCGGAGACGTTACTTTGTGCCATCTCTTTCGACGGCATGTTCTCCTGTTACAAAGCCCAATGTTGTGCATTCTGAAAATTTTCGCTAGATTTTGGCCAATATATCAGGAGAACATGAAGTGGAAAGAGGTATACTAAATTTCAGCTTCAAAGGCATCGCCTTAAAGTTGCAAATCAGAGGCGCAGGCCTTTCAAGAGGTGTTCGAAAATTCTGCGTCTCTTCGTGAAACAGTCACTGTCTCGAAACACCTGCGCCACTTCTCGCTCTTTGATTTGCTCTCCGGAGACGTTACTTTGTGCCATCTCTTTCGACGGCATGTTCTCCTGTTACAAAGCCCAATATTGTGCATTCTGAAAATTTTCGCTAGATTTTGGCCAATATATCAGGAGAACATGAAGTGGAAAGAGGTATACTAAATTTCAGCTTCAAAGGCATCGCTTTAAACTTGTAATTAAGAGGCGCAGGCCTTTCAAGAGGCGTTCGAAAATTCTGCGACTCTTCGTTAAACAGTCACAGTCTCGAAACATCAGCGCCACTTCTCGCTCATTGATTTGCTCTCCGGAGACGTTACTTTGTGCCATCTCTTTCGACGGCATGTTCTCCTGTTACAAAGCCCAATGTTGTGCATTCTGAAAATTTTCGCTAGATTTTGGCCAATATATCAGGAGAACATGAAGTGGAAAGAGGTATACTAAATTTCAGCTTCAAAGGCATCGCCTTAAAGTTGCAATTAAGAGGCGCAGGCCTTTCAAGAGGCTTTCGAAAATTCTGCGTCTCTTCGTTAAACAATCACTGTCTCGAAACATCTGCGCCACTTCTCGCTCATTGATTTGCCCTCCGGAGACGTTACTTTGTGCCATCTCTTTCGACGGCATGTTCTCCTGTTACAAAGCCCAATATTGTGCATTCTGAAAATTTTCGCTAGATTTTGGCCAATATATCAGGAGAACATGAAGTGGAAAGAGGTATACTAAATTTCAGCTTCAAAGGCATCGCTTTAAACTTGTAATTAAGAGGCGCAGGCCTTTCAAGAGGCGTTCGAAAATTCTGCGACTCTTCGTTAAACAGTCACTGTCTCGAAACACCTGCGCCACTTCTCGCTCTTTGATTTGCTCTCCGGAGACGTTACTTTGTGCCATCTCTTTCGACGGCATGTTCTCCTGTTACAAAGCCCAATGTTGTGCATTCTGAAAATTTTCGCTAGATTTTGGCCAATATATCAGGAGAACATGAAGTGGAAAGAGGTATACTAAATTTCAGCTTCAAAGGCATCGCCTTAAAGTTGCAATTAAGAGGCGCAGGCCTTTCAAGAGGCTTTCGAAAATTCTGCGTCTCTTCGTTAAACAATCACTGTCTCGAAACATCTGCGCCACTTCTCGCTCAATGATTTGCCCTCCGGAGACGTTACTTTGTGCCATCTCTTTCGACGGCATGTTCTCCTGTTACAAAGCCCAATTTTGTGCATTCTGAAAATGTTCGCCAGATTTTGGCCAATATATCAGGAGAACATGAAGTCAAAAGAGGTATACTAAATTTCAGCTTCAAAGGCATCGCCTTAAAGTTGCAAATAAGAGGCGCAGGCCTTTCAAGAGGCGTTCGAAAATTCTGCGTCTCTTCGTGAAACAGTCACTGTCTCGAAACACCTGCGCCACTTCTCGCTCTTTGATTTGCTCTCCGGAGACGTTACTTTGTGCCATCTCTTTCGACGGCATGTTCTCCTGTTACAAAGCCCAATGTTGTGCATTCTGAAAATTTTCGCTAGATTTTGGCCAATATATCAGGAGAACATGAAGTGGAAAGAGGTATACTAAATTTCAGCTTCAAAGGCATCGCTTTAAACTTTTAATTAAGAGGCGCAGGCCTTTCAAGAGGCGTTCGAAAATTCTGCGACTCTTCGTTAAACAGTCACTGTCTCGAAACATCAGCGCCACTTCTCGCTCATTGATTTGCCCTCCGGAGACGTTACTTTGTGCCATCTCTTTCGACGGCATGTTCTCCTTTTACAAAGCCCAATTCTGTGCATTCTGAAAATTTTCGCCAGATTTTGGCCAATATATCAGGAGAACATGAAGTGGAAAGATGTATACTAAATTTCAGCTTCAAAGGCATCGCCTTAAAGTTGCAATTAAGAGGCGCAGCCCTTTCAAGAGGCTTTCGAAAATTCTGCGTCTCTTCGTGAAACAGTCACTGTCTCGAAACATCTGCGCCACTTCTCGCTCATTGATTTGCCCTCCGGAGACGTTACTTTGTGCCATCTCTTTCGACGGCATGTTCTCCTGTTACAAAGCCCAATTTTGTGCATTCTGAAAATGTTCGCCAGATTTTGGCCAATATATCAGGAGAACATGAAGTCAAAAGAGGTATACTAAATTTCAGCTTCAAAGGCATCGCCTTAAAGTTGCAAATCAGAGGCGCAGGCCTTTCAAGAGGCGTTCGAAAATTCTGCGTGTCTTCGTTAAACAGTCACTGTCTCGAAACACCTGCGCCACTTCTCGCTCTTTGATTTGCTCTCCGGAGACGTTACTTTGTGCCATCTCTTTCGACGGCATGTTCTCCTGTTACAAAGCCCAATGTTGTGCATTCTGAAAATTTTCGCTAGATTTTGGCCAATATATCAGGAGAACATGAAGTGGAAAGAGGTATTCTAAATTTCAGCTTCAAAGGCATCGCCTTAAAGTTGCAATTAAGAGGCGCAGGCCTTTCAAGAGGCTTTCGAAAATTCTGCGTCTCTTCGTGAAACTGTCACTGTCTCGAAACACCTGCGCCACTTCTCGCTCTTTGATTTGCTCTCCGGAGACGTTACTTTGTGCCATCTCTTTCGACGGCATGTTCTCCTGTTACAAAGCCCAATGTTGTGCATTCTGAAAATTTTCGCTAGATTTTGGCCAATATATCAGGAGAACATGAAGTGGAAAGAGGTATACTAAATTTCAGCTTCAAAGGCATCGCCTTAAATTTGCAATTAAGAGGCGCAGGCCTTTCAAGAGGCTTTCGAAAATTCGGCGTCTCTTCGTGAAACAGTCACTGTCTCGAAACACCTGCGCCACTTCTCGCTCTTTGATTTGCTCTCCGGAGACGTTACATTGTTCCATCTCTTCCGACGGCATGTTCTCCTGTTACAAAGCTCAATTTTGTGCATTCGGAAAATGTTCGCCAGATTTTGGCCAATATATCAGGAGAACATGAAGTCAAAAGAGGTATACTAAATTTCAGCTTCAAAGGCATCGCCTTAAAGTTGCAAATAAGAGGCGCAGGCCTTTCAAGAGGCGTTCGAAAATTCTGCGTCTCTTCGTGAAACAGTCACTGTCTCGAAACACCTGCGCCACTTCTCGCTCTTTGATTTGCTCTCCGGAGACGATACTTTGTGCCATCTCTTTCGACGGCATGTTCTCCTGTTACAAAGCCCAATTTTGTGCATTCTGTAAATTTTCGCTAGATTTTGGCCAATATATCAGGAGAACATTAAGTGGAAAGATGTATACTAGGTTTCAGCTTCAAAGGCATCGCTTAAAAGTATCAAATCAGAGGCGCAGGCCTTTCAAGAGGCGTTCGAAAATTGTGCGACTCTTCGTTAAACAGTCACTGTCTCGAAACATCTGCGCCACTTCTCGCTCATTGATTTGCCCTCCGGAGACGTTACTTTGTGCCATCTCTTTCGACGGCATGTTCTCCTGTTACAGAGCCCAATTCTGTGCATTCTGAAAATTTCCGCCAGATTTTGGCCAATATATCAGGAGAACATGAAGTGGAAAGAGGTATACTAAATTTCAGCTTCAAAGGCATCGCCTTAAAGTTGCAAATCAGAGGCGCAGGCCTTTCAAGAGGCGTTCGAAAATTCTGCGTGTCTTCGTTAAACAGTCACTGTCTCGAAACACCTGCGCCACTTCTCGCTCTTTGATTTGCTCTCCGGAGACGTTACTTTGTGCCATCTCTTTCGACGGCATGTTCTCCTGTTACAAAGCCCAATGTTGTGCATTCTGAAAATTTTCGCTAGATTTTGGCCAATATATCAGGAGAACATGAAGTGGAAAGAGGTATACTAAATTTCAGCTTCAAAGGCATCGCCTTAAAGTTGCAAATCAGAGGCGCAGGCCTTTCAAGAAGCGTTCGAAAATTCTGCGTGTCTTCGTTAAACAGTCACTGTCTCGAAACACCTGCGCCACTTCTCGCTCATTGATTTGCCCTCCGGAGACGTTACTTTGTGCCATCTCTTTCGACGGCATGTTCTCCTGTTACAAAGCACAATTTTGTGCATTCTGAAAAATTTTGGTACATTTTGGCCAATATATCAGGAGAACATGAAGTGGAAAGTGGTATACTAAATTTCAACTTCAAAGGCATCGCTTAAAAGTATCAAATCAGAGAGGCGAGCCTTTCAAGAGGCGTTCGAAAATTGTGCGACTCTTCGTTAAACAGTCACTGTCTCGAAACATCTGCGCCACTTCTCGCTCATTGATTTGCCCTCCGGAGACGTTACTTTGTGCCATCTCTTTCGACGGCATGTTCTCCTTTTACAAAGCCCAATTCTGTGCATTCTGAAAATTTTCGCCAGATTTTGGCCAATATATCAGGAGAACATGAAGTGGAAAGATGTATACTAAATTTCAGCTTCAAAGGCATCGCCTTAAAGTTGCAATTAAGAGGCGCAGCCCTTTCAAGAGGCTTTCGAAAATTCTGCGTCTCTTCGTGAAACAGTCACTGTCTCGAAACATCTGCGCCACTTCTCGCTCATTGATTTGCCCTCCGGAGACGTTACTTTGTGCCATCTCTTTGGACGGCATGTTCTCCTGTTACAAAGCCCAATTTTGTGCATTCTGAAAATGTTCGCCAGATTTTGGCCAATATATCAGGAGAACATGAAGTCAAAAGAGGTATACTAAATTTCAGCTTCAAAGGCATCGCCTTAAAGTTGCAAATCAGAGGCGCAGGCCTTTCAAGAGGCGTTCGAAAATTCTGCGTGTCTTCGTTAAACAGTCACTGTCTCGAAACATCTGCGCCACTTCTCGCTCTTTGATTTGCTCTCCGGAGACGTTACTTTGTGCCATCTCTTTCGACGGCATGTTCTCCTGTTACAAAGCCCAATGTTGTGCATTCTGAAAATTTTCGCTAGATTTTGGCCAATATATCAGGAGAACATGAAGTGGAAAGAGGTATACTAAATTTCAGCTTCAAAGGCATCGCCTTAAAGTTGCAATTAAGAGGCGCAGGCCTTTCAAGAGGCTTTCGAAAATTCTGCGTCTCTTCGTTAAACAATCACTGTCTCGAAACATCTGCGCCACTTCTCGCTCATTGATTTGCCCTCCGGAGACGTTACTTTGTGCCATCTCTTTCGACGGCATGTTCTCCTGTTACAAAGCCCAATTTTGTGCATTCTGAAAATGTTCGCCAGATTTTGGCCAATATATCAGGAGAACATGAAGTCAAAAGAGGTATACTAAATTTCAGCTTCAAGGCATCGCCTTAAAGTTGCAAATAAGAGGCGCAGGCCTTTCAAGAGGCGTTCGAAAATTCTGCGTCTCTTCGTGAAACAGTCACTGTCTCGAAACACCTGCGCCACTTCTCGCTCTTTGATTTGCTCTCCGGAGACGTTACTTTGTGCCATCTCTTTCGACGGCATGTTCTCCTGTTACAAAGCCCAATTTTGTGCATTCTGAAAATGTTCGCCAGATTTTGGCCAATATATCAGGAGAACATGAAGTCAAAAGAGGTATACTAAATTTCAGCTTCAAAGGCATCGCCTTAAAGTTGCAAATCAGAGGCGCAGGCCTTTCAAGAGGCGTTCGAAAATTCTGCGTCTCTTCGTGAAACAGTCACTGTCTCGAAACACCTGCGCCACTTCTCGCTCTTTGATTTGCTCTCCGGAGACGTTACTTTGTGCCATCTCTTTCGACGGCATGTTCTCCTGTTACAAAGCCCAATGTTGTGCATTCTGAAAATTTTCGCTAGATTTTGGCCAATATATCAGGAGAACATGAAGTGGAAAGAGGTATACTAAATTTCAGCTTCAAAGGCATCGCTTTAAACTTTTAATTAAGAGGCGCAGGCCTTTCAAGAGGCGTTCGAAAATTCTGCGACTCTTCGTTAAACAGTCACTGTCTCGAAACATCAGCGCCACTTCTCGCTCATTGATTTGCCCTCCGGAGACGTTACTTTGTGCCATCTCTTTCGACGGCATGTTCTCCTTTTACAAAGCCCAATTCTGTGCATTCTGAAAATTTTCGCCAGATTTTGGCCAATATATCAGGAGAACATGAAGTGGAAAGATGTATACTAAATTTCAGCTTCAAAGGCATCGCCTTAAAGTTGCAATTAAGAGGCGCAGCCCATTCAAGAGGCTTTCGAAAATTCTGCGTCTCTTCGTGAAACAGTCACTGTCTCGAAACATCTGCGCCACTTCTCGCTCATTGATTTGCCCTCCGGAGACGTTACTTTGTGCCATCTCTTTCGACGGCATGTTCTCCTGTTACAAAGCCCAATTTTGTGCATTCTGAAAATGTTCGCCAGATTTTGGCCAATATATCAGGAGAACATGAAGTCAAAAGAGGTATACTAAATTTCAGCTTCAAAGGCATCGCCTTAAAGTTGCAAATCAGAGGCGCAGGCCTTTCAAGAGGCGTTCGAAAATTCTGCGTGTCTTCGTTAAACAGTCACTGTCTCGAAACACCTGCGCCACTTCTCGCTCTTTGATTTGCTCTCCGGAGACGTTACTTTGTGCCATCTCTTTCGACGGCATGTTCTCCTGTTACAAAGCCCAATGTTGTGCATTCTGAAAATTTTCGCTAGATTTTGGCCAATATATCAGGAGAACATGAAGTGGAAAGAGGTATACTAAATTTCAGCTTCAAAGGCATCGCCTTAAAGTTGCAATTAAGAGGCGCAGGCCTTTCAAGAGGCTTTCGAAAATTCTGCGTCTTTACGTTAAACAATCACTGTCTCGAAACATCTGCGCCACTTCTCGCTCAATGATTTGCCCTCCGGAGACGTTACTTTGTGCCATCTCTTTCGACGGCATGTTCTCCTGTTACAAAGCCCAATTTTGTGCATTCTGAAAATGTTCGCCAGATTTTGGCCAATATATCAGGAGAACATGAAGTCAAAAGAGGTATACTAAATTTCAGCTTCAAAGGCATCGCCTTAAAGTTGCAAATAAGAGGCGCAGGCCTTTCAAGAGGCGTTCGAAAATTCTGCGTCTCTTCGTGAAACAGTCACTGTCTCGAAACACCTGCGCCACTTCTCGCTCTTTGATTTGCTCTCCGGAGACGTTACTTTGTGCCATCTCTTTCGACGGCATGTTCTCCTGTTACAAAGCCCAATGTTGTGCATTCTGAAAATTTTCGCTAGATTTTGGCCAATATATCAGGAGAACATGAAGTGGAAAGAGGTATACTAAATTTCAGCTTCAAAGGCATCGCTTTAAACTTTTAATTAAGAGGCGCAGGCCTTTCAAGAGGCGTTCGAAAATTCTGCGACTCTTCGTTAAACAGTCACTGTCTCGAAACATCAGCGCCACTTCTCGCTCATTGATTTGCCCTCCGGAGACGTTACTTTGTGCCATCTCTTTCGACGGCATGTTCTCCTTTTACAAAGCCCAATTCTGTGCATTCTGAAAATTTTCGCCAGATTTTGGCCAATATATCAGGAGAACATGAAGTGGAAAGATGTATACTAAATTTCAGCTTCAAAGGCATCGCCTTAAAGTTGCAATTAAGAGGCGCAGCCCTTTCAAGAGGCTTTCGAAAATTCTGCGTCTCTTCGTGAAACAGTCACTGTCTCGAAACATCTGCGCCACTTCTCGCTCATTGATTTGCCCTCCGGAGACGTTACTTTGTGCCATCTCTTTCGACGGCATGTTCTCCTGTTACAAAGCCCAATTTTGTGCATTCTGAAAATGTTCGCCAGATTTTGGCCAATATATCAGGAGAACATGAAGTCAAAAGAGGTATACTAAATTTCAGCTTCAAAGGCATCGCCTTAAAGTTGCAAATCAGAGGCGCAGGCCTTTCAAGAGGCGTTCGAAAATTCTGCGTGTCTTCGTTAAACAGTCACTGTCTCGAAACACCTGCGCCACTTCTCGCTCTTTGATTTGCTCTCCGGAGACGTTACTTTGTGCCATCTCTTTCGACGGCATGTTCTCCTGTTACAAAGCCCAATGTTGTGCATTCTGAAAATTTTCGCTAGATTTTGGCCAATATATCAGGAGAACATGAAGTGGAAAGAGGTATTCTAAATTTCAGCTTCAAAGGCATCGCCTTAAAGTTGCAATTAAGAGGCGCAGGCCTTTCAAGAGGCTTTCGAAAATTCTGCGTCTCTTCGTGAAACTGTCACTGTCTCGAAACACCTGCGCCACTTCTCGCTCTTTGATTTGCTCTCCGGAGACGTTACTTTGTGCCATCTCTTTCGACGGCATGTTCTCCTGTTACAAAGCCCAATGTTGTGCATTCTGAAAATTTTCGCTAGATTTTGGCCAATATATCAGGAGAACATGAAGTGGAAAGAGGTATACTAAATTTCAGCTTCAAAGGCATCGCCTTAAATTTGCAATTAAGAGGCGCAGGCCTTTCAAGAGGCTTTCGAAAATTCGGCGTCTCTTCGTGAAACAGTCACTGTCTCGAAACACCTGCGCCACTTCTCGCTCTTTGATTTGCTCTCCGGAGACGTTACATTGTTCCATCTCTTCCGACGGCATGTTCTCCTGTTACAAAGCTCAATTTTGTGCATTCGGAAAATGTTCGCCAGATTTTGGCCAATATATCAGGAGAACATGAAGTCAAAAGAGGTATACTAAATTTCAGCTTCAAAGGCATCGCCTTAAAGTTGCAAATAAGAGGCGCAGGCCTTTCAAGAGGCGTTCGAAAATTCTGCGTCTCTTCGTGAAACAGTCACTGTCTCGAAACACCTGCGCCACTTCTCGCTCTTTGATTTGCTCTCCGGAGACGATACTTTGTGCCATCTCTTTCGACGGCATGTTCTCCTGTTACAAAGCCCAATTTTGTGCATTCTGTAAATTTTCGCTAGATTTTGGCCAATATATCAGGAGAACATTAAGTGGAAAGATGTATACTAGGTTTCAGCTTCAAAGGCATCGCTTAAAAGTATCAAATCAGAGGCGCAGGCCTTTCAAGAGGCGTTCGAAAATTGTGCGACTCTTCGTTAAACAGTCACTGTCTCGAAACATCTGCGCCACTTCTCGCTCATTGATTTGCCCTCCGGAGACGTTACTTTGTGCCATCTCTTTCGACGGCATGTTCTCCTGTTACAGAGCCCAATTCTGTGCATTCTGAAAATTTCCGCCAGATTTTGGCCAATATATCAGGAGAACATGAAGTGGAAAGAGGTATACTAAATTTCAGCTTCAAAGGCATCGCCTTAAAGTTGCAAATCAGAGGCGCAGGCCTTTCAAGAGGCGTTCGAAAATTCTGCGTGTCTTCGTTAAACAGTCACTGTCTCGAAACACCTGCGCCACTTCTCGCTCTTTGATTTGCTCTCCGGAGACGTTACTTTGTGCCATCTCTTTCGACGGCATGTTCTCCTGTTACAAAGCCCAATGTTGTGCATTCTGAAAATTTTCGCTAGATTTTGGCCAATATATCAGGAGAACATGAAGTGGAAAGAGGTATACTAAATTTCAGCTTCAAAGGCATCGCCTTAAAGTTGCAAATCAGAGGCGCAGGCCTTTCAAGAAGCGTTCGAAAATTCTGCGTGTCTTCGTTAAACAGTCACTGTCTCGAAACACCTGCGCCACTTCTCGCTCATTGATTTGCCCTCCGGAGACGTTACTTTGTGCCATCTCTTTCGACGGCATGTTCTCCTGTTACAAAGCACAATTTTGTGCATTCTGAAAAATTTCGCTAGATTTTGGCCAATATATCAGGAGAACATGAAGTGGAAAGAGGTATACTAAATTTCAGCTTCAAAGGCATCGCCTTAAATTTGCAATTAAGAGGCGCAGGCCTTTCAAGAGGCTTTCGAAAATTCTGCGTCTCTTCGTGAAACAGTCACTGTCTCGAAACACCTGCGCCACTTCTCGCTCTTTGATTTGCTCTCCGGAGACGTTACATTGTTCCATCTCTTCCGACGGCATGTTCTCCTGTTACAAAGCTCAATTTTGTGTATTCTCGAAATTTTCGCCAGATTTTGGCCAATATATCAGGAGAAAATGAAGTGGAAAGAGGTATACTAAATTTCAGCTTCAAAGGCATCGCTTTAAACTTGTAATTAAGAGGCGCAGGCCTTTCAAGAGGCGTTCGAAAATTGTGCGACTCTTCGTTAAACAATCACTGTCTCGAAACATCTGCGCCACTTCTCGCTCATTGATTTGCCCTCCGGAGACGTTACTTTGTGCCATCTCTTTCGACGGCATGTTCTCCTGTTACAAAGCCCAATTTTGTGCATTCTGAAAATGTTCGCCAGATTTTGGCCAATATATCAGGAGAACATGAAGTCAAAAGAGGTATACTAAATTTCAGCTTCAAAGGCATCGCCTTAAAGTTGCAAATAAGAGGCGCAGGCCTTTCAAGAGGCGTTCGAAAATTCTGCGTCTCTTCGTGAAACAGTCACTGTCTCGAAACACCTGCGCCACTTCTCGCTCTTTGATTTGCTCTCCGGAGACGTTACTTTGTGCCATCTCTTTCGACGGCATGTTCTCCTGTTACAAAGCCCAATTTTGTGCATTCTGAAAATGTTCGCCAGATTTTGGCCAATATATCAGGAGAACATGAAGTCAAAAGAGGTATACTAAATTTCAGCTTCAAAGGCATCGCCTTAAAGTTGCAAATAAGAGGCGCAGGCCTTTCAAGAGGCTTTCGAAAATTCTGGGTCTCTTCGTGAAACAGTCACTGTCTCGAAACACCTGCGCCACTTCTCGCTCTTTGATTTGCTCTCCGGAGACATTACTTTGTTCCATCTCTTTCGACGGCATGTTCTCCTGTTACAAAGCCCAATTTTGTGTATTCTCGAAATTTTTGCCAGATTTTGGTCAATAATTCAGGAGAAAATGAAGTGGAAAGAGGTATACTAAATTTCAGCTTCAAAGGCATCGCCTTAAAGTTGCAAACAAGAGGCGCAGGCCTTTCAAGAGGCGTTCGAAAATTCTGCGTCTCTTCGTTAATCAGTCACTGTCTCGAAACATCTGCGCCACATCTCGCTCTTTGATTTGCTCTCCGGAGACGTTTCTTTGTGCCATCTCTTTCGACGGCATGTTCTCCTGTTACAAAGCCCAATTTTGTGCATTCTGTAAATTTTCGCTAGATTTTGGCCAATATATCAGGAGAACATTAAGTGGAAAGATGTATACTAGGTTTCAGCTTCAAAGGCATCGCTTAAAAGTATCAAATCAGAGGCGCAGGCCTTTCAAGAGGCGTTCGAAAATTGTGCGACTCTTCGTTAAACAGTCACTGTCTCGAAACATCTGCGCCACTTCTCGCTCATTGATTTGCCCTCCGGAGACGTTACTTTGTGCCATCTCTTTCGACGGCATGTTCTCCTGTTACAGAGCCGAATTCTGTGCATTCTGAAAATTTCCGCCAGATTTTGGCCAATATATCAGGAGAACATGAAGTGGAAAGGGGTATACTAAATTTCAGCTTCAAAGGCATCGCCTTAAAGTTGCAAATCAGAGGCGCAGGCCTTTCAAGAGGCGTTCGAAAATTCTGCGTGTCTTCGTTAAACAGTCACTGTCTCGAAACACCTGCGCCACTTCTCGCTCTTTGATTTGCTCTCCGGAGACGTTACTTTGTGCCATCTCTTTCGACGGCATGTTCTCCTGTTACAAAGCCCAATGTTGTGCATTCTGAAAATTTTCGCTAGATTTTGGCCAATATATCAGGAGAACATGAAGTGGAAAGAGGTATACTAAATTTCAGCTTCAAAGGCATCGCCTTAAATTTGCAATTAAGAGGCGCAGGCCTTTCAAGAGGCTTTCGAAAATTCTGCGTCTCTTCGTGAAACAGTCACTGTCTCGAAACACCTGCGCCACTTCTCGCTCTTTGATTTGCTCTCCGGAGACGTTACATTGTTCCATCTCTTCCGACGGCATGTTCTCCTGTTACAAAGCTCAATTTTGTGTATTTTCGAAATTTTCGCCAGATTTTGGCCAATATATCAGGAGAAACTGAAGTGGAAAGAGGTATACTAAATTTCAGCTTCAAAGGCATCGCTTTAAACTTGTAATTAAGAGGCGCAGGCCTTTCAAGAGGCGTTCGAAAATTGTGCGACTCTTCGTTAAACAGTCACTGTCTCGAAACACCTGCGCCACTTCTCGCTCTTTGATTTGCTCTCCGGAGACGTTACTTTGTGCCATCTCTTTCGACGGCATGTTCTCCTGTTACAAAGCCCAATTCTGTCCATTCTGAAAATTTTCGCCAGATTTTGGCCAATATATCAGGAGAACATGAAGTGGAAAGAGGTATACTAAACTTCCGCTTCAAAGGCATCGCCTTGAAGTTGCAATTAAGAGGCGCAGGCCTTTCAAGAGGCTTTCGAAAATTCTGCGTCTCTTCGTGAAACAGTCACTGTCTCGAAACACATGCGCCACTTCTCGCTCTTTGATTTGCTCTCCGGAGACATTACTTTGATCCATCACTTTCGACGGCAAGTTCTACTGTTACAAAGCCCAATTTTGTGTATTCTCGAAATTTTCGCCAGATTTTGGCCAATAAATCAGGAGAAAATGAAGTGGAAAGAGGTATACTAAATTTCAGCTTCAAAGGCATCGCTTAAAAGTATCAAATCAGAGGCGCAGGCCTTTCAAAAGGCGTTCGAAAATTGTGCGACTCTTCGTTAAACAATCACTGTCTCGAAACATCTGCGCCACTTCTCGCTCATTGATTTGCCCTCCGGACACGTTACTCTGTGCCATCTGTTTCGACGGCATGTTCTCCTGTTACAAAGCCCAATTTTGTGCATTCTGAAAATGTTCGCCAGATTTTGGCCAATATATCAGGAGAACATGAAGTCAAAAGAGGTATACTAAATTTCAGCTTCAAAGGCATCGCCTTAAAGTTGCAAATAAGAGGCGCAGGCCTTTCAAGAGGCTTTCGAAAATTCTGGGTCTCTTCGTGAAACAGTCACTGTCTCGAAACACCTGCGCCACTTCTCGCTCTTTGATTTGCTCTCCGGAGACATTACTTTGTTCCATCTCTTTCGACGGCATGTTCTCCTGTTACAAAGCCCAATTTTGTGTATTCTCGAAATTTTTGCCAGATTTTGGTCAATAATTCAGGGGAAAATGAAGTGGAAAGAGGTATACTAAATTTCAGCTTCAAAGGCATCGCCTTAAAGTTGCAAACAAGAGGCGCAAGCCTTTCAAGAGGCGTTCGAAAATTCTGCGTCTCTTCGTTAATCAGTCACTGTCTCGAAACATCTGCGCCACATCTCGCTCTTTGATTTGCTCTCCGGAGACGTTACTTTGTGCCATCTCTTTCGACGGCATGTTCTCCTGTTACAAAGCCCAATTTTGTGCATTCTGTAAATTTTCGCTAGATTTTGGCCAATATATCAGGAGAACATTAAGTGGAAAGATGTATACTAGGTTTCAGCTTCAAAGGCATCGCTTAAAAGTATCAAATCAGAGGCGCAGGCCTTTCAAGAGGCGTTCGAAAATTGTGCGACTCTTCGTTAAACAGTCACTGTCTCGAAACATCTGCGCCACTTCTCGCTCATTGATTTGCCCTCCGGAGACGTTACTTTGTGCCATCTATTTCGACGGCATGTTCTCCTGTTACAGAGCACAATTCTGTGCATTCTGAAAATTTCCGCCAGATTTTGGCCAATATATCAGGAGAACATGAAGTGGAAAGAGGTATACTAAATTTCAGCTTCAAAGGCATCGCCTTAAAGTTGCAAATCAGAGGCGCAGGCCTTTCAAGAGGCGTTCGAAAATTCTGCGTGTCTTCGTTAAACAGTCACTGTCTCGAAACACCTGCGCCACTTCTCGCTCTTTGATTTGCTCTCCGGAGACGTTACTTTGTGCCATCTCTTTCGACGGCATGTTCTCCGGTTACAAAGCCCAATGTTGTGCATTCTGAAAATTTTCGCTAGATTTTGGCCAATATATCAGGAGAACATGAAGTGGAAAGAGGTATACTAAATTTCAGCTTCAAAGGCATCGCCTTAAATTTGCAATTAAGAGGCGCAGGCCTTTCAAGAGGCTTTCGAAAATTCTGCGTCTCTTCGTGAAACAGTCACTGTCTCGAAACACCTGCGCCACTTCTCGCTCTTTGATTTGCTCTCCGGAGACGTTACATTGTTCCATCTCTTCTGACGGCATGTTCTCCTGTTACAAAGGTCAATTTTGTGTATTCTCGAAATTTTCGCCAGATTTTGGCCAATATATCAGGAGAAAATGAAGTGGAAAGAGGTATACTAAATTTCAGCTTCAAAGGCATCGCTTTAAACTTGTAATTAAGAGGCGCAGGCCTTTCAAGAGGCGTTCGAAAATTGTGCGACTCTTCGTTAAACAATCACTGTCTCGAAACATCTGCGCCACTTCTCGCTCATTGATTTGCCCTCCGGAGACGTTACTTTGTGCCATCTCTTTCGACGGCATGTTCTCCTGTTACAAAGCCCAATTTTGTGCATTCTGAAAATGTTCGCCAGATTTTGGCCAATATATCAGGAGAACATGAAGTCAAAAGAGGTATACTAAATTTCAGCTTCAAAGGCATCGCCTTAAAGTTGCAAATAAGAGGCGCAGGCCTTTCAAGAGGCGTTCGAAAATTCTGCGTCTCTTCGTGAAACAGTCACTGTCTCGAAACACCTGCGCCACTTCTCGCTCTTTGATTTGCTCTCCGGAGACGTTACTTTGTGTCATCTCTTTCGACGGCATGTTCTCCTGTTACAAAGCCCAATGTTGTGCATTCTGAAAATTTTCGCTAGATTTTGGCCAATATATCAGGAGAACATGAAGTGGAAAGAGGTATACTAAATTTCAGCTTCAAAGGCATCGCTTTAAACTTGTAATTAAGAGACGCAGGCCTTTCAAGAGGCGTTCGAAAATTCTGCGACTCTTCGTTACACAGTCACTGTCTCGAAACATCAGCGCCACTTCTCGCTCATTGATTTGCCCTCCGGAGACGTTACTTTGTGCCATCTCTTTCGACGGCATGTTCTCCTTTTACAAAGCACAATTCTGTGCATTCTGAAAATTTTCGCCAGATTTTGGCCAATATATCAGGAGAACATGAAGTGGAAAGATGTATACTAAATTTCAGCTTCAAAGGCATCGCCTTAAACTTGCAATTAAGAGGCGCAGGCCTTTCATGAGGCGTTCGAAAATTCTGCGTCTCTTCGTTAAACAGTCACTGTCTCGAAACACCTGCGCCACTTCTCGCTCTTTGATTTGCTCTCCGGAGACGTTACTTTGTGCCATCTCTTTCGACGGCATGTTCTCCTGTTACAAAGCCCAATGTTGTGCATTCTGAAAATTTTCGCTAGATTTTGGCCAATATATCAGGAGAACATGAAGTGGAAAGAGGTATACTAAATTTCAGCTTCAAAGGCATCGCCTTAAAGTTGCAATTAAGAGGCGCAGCCCTTTCAAGAGGCTTTCGAAAATTCTGCGTCTCTTCGTGAAACAGTCACTGTCTCGAAACATCTGCGCCACTTCTCGCTCTTTGATTTGCTCTCCGGAGACGTTACTTTGTGCCATCTCTTTCGACGGCATGTTCTCCTGTTACAAAGCACAATTCTGTGGATTCTGAAAATTTTCGCCAGATTTTGGCCAATATATCAGGAGAACATGAAGTGGAAAGAGGTATACTAAATTTCAGCTTGAAAGGCATCGCCTTAAAGTTGCAAATCAGAGGCGCAGGCCTTTCAAGAGGCGTTCGAAAATTCTGCGTGTCTTCGTTAAACAGTCACTGTCTCGAAACATCTGCGCCACTTCTCGCTCTTTGATTTGCTCTCCGGAGACATTACTTTGTTCCATCTCTTTCGACGGCATGTTCTCCTGTTACAAAGCCCAATTTTGTGCATTCTGAAAATTTTCGCTAGATTTTGGCCAATATATCTGGAGAACATGAAGTGGAAAGATGTACACTAGATTTCAGCTTCAAAGGCATCGCTTAAAAGTATCAAATCAGAGGCGCAGGCCTTTCAAGAGGCGTTCGAAAATCGTGCGACTCTTCGTTAAACAGTCACTGTCTCGAAACATCTGCGCCACTTCTCGCTCATTGATTTGCCCTCCGGAGACGTTACATTGTGCCATCTCTTTCGACGGCATGTTCTCCTGTTACAAAGCCCAATTTTGTGCATTCTGAAAATTTTCGCCAGATTTTGGCCAATATATCAGGAGAACATGAAGTGGAAAGAGGTATACTAAGTTTCAGCTTCAAAGGCATCGCCTTAAAGTTGCAAATAGGAGGCGCAGGCCTTTCAAGAGGCGTTCGAAAATTCTGCGTCTCTTCGTTAATCAGTCATTGTCTCGAAACATCTGCGCCACATCTCTTTCTTTGATTTGCTCTCCGGAGACGTTACTTTGTGCCATCTCTTTCGACGGCATGTTCTCCTGTTACAAATCCCAATTTTGTGCATTCTGAAAATTTTTGCTACATTTTGGCCAATATATCAGGAGAACATGAAGTGGAAAGTGGTATACTAAATTTCAACTTCAAAGGCATCGCTTAAAAGTATCAAATCAGAGGGGCGAGCCTTTCAAGAGGCGTTCGAAAATTGTGCGACTCTTCGTTAAACAGTCACTGTCTCGAAACATCTGCGCCACTTCTCGCTCATTGATTTGCCCTCCGGAGACGTTACATTGTGCCATCTCTTTCGACGGCATGTTCTCCTGTTACAAAGCCCAATTTTGTGCATTCTGAAAATTTTCGCCAGATTTTGGCCAATATATCAGGAGAACATGAAGTCAAAAGAGGTTAACTAAATTTCAGCTTCAAAGGCATCGCCTTAAAGTTGCAAATAGGAGGCGCAGGCCTTTCAAGAGGCGTTCGAAAATTCTGCGTCTCTTCGTTAATCAGTCACTGTCTCGAAACATCTGCGCCACATCTCTCTCTTTGATTTGCTCTCCGGAGACGTTACTTTGTGCCATCTCTTTCGACGGCATGTTCTCCTGTTACAAATCCCAATTTTGTGCATTCTGAAAATTTTTGCTACATTTTGGCCAATATATCAGGAGAACATGAAGTGGAAAGTGGTATACTAAATTTCAACTTCAAAGGCATCGCTTAAAAGTATCAAATCAGAGGGGCGAGCCTTTCAAGAGGCGTTCGAAAATTGTGCGACTCTTCGTTAAACAGTCACTGTCTCGAAACATCTGCGCCACTTCTCGCTCATTGTTTTGCCCTCCGGAGACGTTACATTGTGCCATCTCTTTCGACGGCATGTTCTCCTGTTACAAAGCCCAATTTTGTGCATTCTGAAAATTTTCGCCAGATTTTGGCCAATATATCAGGAGAACATGAAGTCAAAAGAGGTATACTAAATTTCAGCTTCAAAGGCATCGCCTTAAAGTTGCAAATAGGAGGCGCAGGCCTTTCAAGAGGCGTTCGAAAATTCTGCGTCTCTTCGTTAATCAGTCACTGTCTCGAAACATCTGCGCCACATCTCTCTCTTTGATTTGCTCTCCGGAGACGTTACTTTGTGCCATCTCTTTCGACGGCATGTTCTCCTGTTACAAATCCCAATTTTGTGCATTCTGAAAATTTTTGCTACATTTTGGCCAATATATCAGGAGAACATGAAGTGGAAAGTGGTATACTAAATTTCAACTTCAAAGGCATCGCTTAAAAGTATCAAATCAGAGGCGCAGGCCTTTCAAGAGGCGTTCGAAAATTGTGCGACTCTTCGTTAAACAGTCACTGTCTCGAAACATCTGCGCCACTTCTCGCTCATTGATTTGCCCTCCGGAGACGTTACTTTGTGCCATCTCTTTCGACGGCATGTTCTCCTGTTACAAAGCCCAATTCTGTGCATTCTGAAAATTTTCGCCAGATTTTGGCCAATATATCAGGAGAACATGAAGTGGAAAGAGGTATACTAAATTTCAGCTTCAAAGGCATCGCCTTAAACTTGTAATTAAGAGGCGCAGGCCTTTCAAGAGGCGATCGAAAATTCTGCGTCTCTTCGTTAAACAGTCACTGTCTCGAAACACCTGCGCCACTTCTCGCTCTTTGATTTGCTCTCCGGAGACGTTACTTTGTGCCATCTCTTTCGACGGCATGTTCTCCTGTTACAAAGCCCAATTTTGTGCATTCTGAAAATTTTCGCTAGATTTTGGCCAATATATCAGGAGAACATGAAGTGGAAAGATGTACACTAGATTTCAGCTTCAAAGGCATCGCTTAAAAGTATCAAATCAGAGGCGCAGGCCTTTCAAGAGGCGTTCGAAAATTGTGCGACTCTTCGTTAAACAGTCACTGTCTCGAAACATCTGCGCCACTTCTCGCTCATTGATTTGCCCTCCGGAGACGTTACTTTGTGCCATCTCTTTCGACGGCATGTTCTCCTGTTACAAAGCCCAATTCTGTGCATTCTGAAAATTTTCGCCAGATTTTGGCCAATATATCAGGAGAACATGAAGTGGAAAGAGGTATACTAAATTTCAGCTTCAAAGGCATCGCCTTAAACTTGTAATTAAGAGGCGCAGGCCTTTCAAGAGGCGTTCGAAAATTCTGCGTCTCTCCGTTAAACAGTCACTGTCTCGAAACACCTGCGCCACTTCTCGCTCTTTGATTTGCTCTCCGGAGACGTTACTTTGTGCCATCTCTTTCGACGGCATGTTCTCCTGTTACAAAGCACAATTCTGTGAATTCTGAAAATTTTCGCCAGATTTTGGCCAATATATCAGGAGAACATGAAGTGGAAAGAGATATACTAAATTTCAGCTTGAAAGGCATCGCCTTAAAGTTGCAAATCAGAGGCGCAGGCCTTTCAAGAGGCGTTCGAAAATTCTGCGTCTCTTCGTTAAACAGTCACTGTCTCGAAACATCTGCGCCACTTGTCGCTCTTTGATTTGCTGTCCGGAGACGTTACTTTGTGCCATCTCTTTCGACGGCATGTTCTCCTGTTACAAAGCCCAATTTTGTGCATTCTGAAAATGTTCGCCAGATTTTGGCCAATATATCAGGAGAACATGAAGTCAAAAGAGGTATACTAAATTTCAGCTTCAAAGGCATCGCCTTAAAGTTGCAAATAAGAGGCGCAGGCCTTTCAAGAGGCTTTCGAAAATTCTGGGTCTCTTCGTGAAACAGTCACTGTCTCGAAACACCTGCGCCACTTCTCGCTCTTTGATTTGCTCTCCGGAGACATTACTTTGTTCCATCTCTTTCGACGGCATGTTCTCCTGTTACAAAGCCCAATTTTGTGTATTCTCGAAATTTTTGCCAGATTTTGGTCAATAATTCAGGGGAAAATGAAGTGGAAAGAGGTATACTAAATTTCAGCTTCAAAGGCATCGCCTTAAAGTTGCAAACAAGAGGCGCAGGCCTTTCAAGAGGCGTTCGAAAATTCTGCGTCTCTTCGTTAATCAGTCACTGTCTCGAAACATCTGCGCCACATCTCGCTCTTTGATTTGCTCTCCGGAGACGTTACTTTGTGCCATCTCTTTCGACGGCATGTTCTCCTGTTACAAAGCCCAATTTTGTGCATTCTGTAAATTTTCGCTAGATTTTGGCCAATATATCAGGAGAACATTAAGTGGAAAGATGTATACTAGGTTTCAGCTTCAAAGGCATCGCTTAAAAGTATCAAATCAGAGGCGCAGGCCTTTCAAGAGGCGTTCGAAAATTGTGCGACTCTTCGTTAAACAGTCACTGTCTCGAAACATCTGCGCCACTTCTCGCTCATTGATTTGCCCTCCGGAGACGTTACTTTGTGCCATCTATTTCGACGGCATGTTCTCCTGTTACAGAGCACAATTCTGTGCATTCTGAAAATTTCCGCCAGATTTTGGCCAATATATCAGGAGAACATGAAGTGGAAAGAGGTATACTAAATTTCAGCTTCAAAGGCATCGCCTTAAAGTTGCAAATCAGAGGCGCAGGCCTTTCAAGAGGCGTTCGAAAATTCTGCGTGTCTTCGTTAAACAGTCACTGTCTCGAAACACCTGCGCCACTTCTCGCTCTTTGATTTGCTCTCCGGAGACGTTACTTTGTGCCATCTCTTTCGACGGCATGTTCTCCGGTTACAAAGCCCAATGTTGTGCATTCTGAAAATTTTCGCTAGATTTTGGCCAATATATCAGGAGAACATGAAGTGGAAAGAGGTATACTAAATTTCAGCTTCAAAGGCATCGCCTTAAATTTGCAATTAAGAGGCGCAGGCCTTTCAAGAGGCTTTCGAAAATTCTGCGTCTCTTCGTGAAACAGTCACTGTCTCGAAACACCTGCGCCACTTCTCGCTCTTTGATTTGCTCTCCGGAGACGTTACATTGTTCCATCTCTTCCGACGGCATGTTCTCCTGTTACAAAGGTCAATTTTGTGTATTCTCGAAATTTTCGCCAGATTTTGGCCAATATATCAGGAGAAAATGAAGTGGAAAGAGGTATACTAAATTTCAGCTTCAAAGGCATCGCTTTAAACTTGTAATTAAGAGGCGCAGGCCTTTCAAGAGGCGTTCGAAAATTGTGCGACTCTTCGTTAAACAATCACTGTCTCGAAACATCTGCGCCACTTCTCGCTCATTGATTTGCCCTCCGGAGACGTTACTTTGTGCCATCTCTTTCGACGGCATGTTCTCCTGTTACAAAGCCCAATTTTGTGCATTCTGAAAATGTTCGCCAGATTTTGGCCAATATATCAGGAGAACATGAAGTCAAAAGAGGTATACTAAATTTCAGCTTCAAAGGCATCGCCTTAAAGTTGCAAATAAGAGGCGCAGGCCTTTCAAGAGGCGTTCGAAAATTCTGCGTCTCTTCGTGAAACAGTCACTGTCTCGAAACACCTGCGCCACTTCTCGCTCTTTGATTTGCTCTCCGGAGACGTTACTTTGTGTCATCTCTTTCGACGGCATGTTCTCCTGTTACAAAGCCCAATGTTGTGCATTCTGAAAATTTTCGCTAGATTTTGGCCAATATATCAGGAGAACATGAAGTGGAAAGAGGTATACTAAATTTCAGCTTCAAAGGCATCGCTTTAAACTTGTAATTAAGAGACGCAGGCCTTTCAAGAGGCGTTCGAAAATTCTGCGACTCTTCGTTACACAGTCACTGTCTCGAAACATCAGCGCCACTTCTCGCTCATTGATTTGCCCTCCGGAGACGTTACTTTGTGCCATCTCTTTCGACGGCATGTTCTCCTTTTACAAAGCCCAATTCTGTGCATTCTGAAAATTTTCGCCAGATTTTGGCCAATATATCAGGAGAACATGAAGTGGAAATATGTATACTAAATTTCAGCTTCAAAGGCATCGCCTTAAACTTGCAATTAAGAGGCGCA
Organism: Andrena cerasifolii; assembly: GCF_050908995.1. NCBI lineage: Eukaryota > Metazoa > Arthropoda > Insecta > Hymenoptera > Andrenidae > Andrena > Andrena cerasifolii. Next base: position 33,876 of record NW_027485409.1, read on the forward strand.
GGCCTTTCAAGAGGCGTTCGAAAATTCTGCGTCTCTTCGTTAAACAGTCACTGTCTCGAAACACCTGCGCCACTTCTCGCTCTTTGATTTGCTCTCCGGAGACGTTACTTTGTGCCATCTCTTTCGACGGCATGTTCTCCTGTTACAAAGCCCAATGTTGTGCATTCTGAAAATTTTCGCTAGATTTTGGCCAATATATCAGGAGAACATGAAGTGGAAAGAGGTATACTAAATTTCAGCTTCAAAGGCATCGCCTTAAAGTTGCAATTAAGAGGCGCAGCCCTTTCAAGAGGCTTTCGAAAATTCTGCGTCTCTTCGTGAAACAGTCACTGTCTCGAAACATCTGCGCCACTTCTCGCTCTTTGATTTGCTCTCCGGAGACGTTACTTTGTGCCATCTCTTTCGACGGCATGTTCTCCTGTTACAAAGCACAATTCTGTGGATTCTGAAAATTTTCGCCAGATTTTGGCCAATATATCAGGAGAACATGAAGTGGAAAGAGGTATACTAAATTTCAGCTTGAAAGGCATCGCCTTAAAGTTGCAAATCAGAGGCGCAGGCCTTTCAAGAGGCGTTCGAAAATTCTGCGTGTCTTCGTTAAACAGTCACTGTCTCGAAACATCTGCGCCACTTCTCGCTCTTTGATTTGCTCTCCGGAGACATTACTTTGTTCCATCTCTTTCGACGGCATGTTCTCCTGTTACAAAGCCCAATTTTGTGCATTCTGAAAATTTTCGCTAGATTTTGGCCAATATATCTGGAGAACATGAAGTGGAAAGATGTACACTAGATTTCAGCTTCAAAGGCATCGCTTAAAAGTATCAAATCAGAGGCGCAGGCCTTTCAAGAGGCGTTCGAAAATCGTGCGACTCTTCGTTAAACAGTCACTGTCTCGAAACATCTGCGCCACTTCTCGCTCGTTGATTTGCCCTCCGGAGACGTTACATTGTGCCATCTCTTTCGACGGCATGTTCTCCTGTTACAAAGCCCAATTTTGTGCATTCTGAAAATTTTCGCCAGATTTTGGCCAATATATCAGGAGAACATGAAGTGGAAAGAGGTATACTAAGTTTCAGCTTCAAAGGCATCGCCTTAAAGTTGCAAATAGGAGGCGCAGGCCGTTCAAGAGGCGTTCGAAAATTCTGCGTCTCTTCGTTAATCAGTCATTGTCTCGAAACATCTGCGCCACATCTCTTTCTTTGATTTGCTCTCCGGAGACGTTACTTTGTGCCATCTCTTTCGACGGCATGTTCTCCTGTTACAAATCCCAATTTTGTGCATTCTGAAAATTTTTGCTACATTTTGGCCAATATATCAGGAGAACATGAAGTGGAAAGTGGTATACTAAATTTCAACTTCAAAGGCATCGCTTAAAAGTATCAAATCAGAGGGGCGAGCCTTTCAAGAGGCGTTCGAAAATTGTGCGACTCTTCGTTAAACAGTCACTGTCTCGAAACATCTGCGCCACTTCTCGCTCATTGATTTGCCCTCCGGAGACGTTACATTGTGCCATCTCTTTCGACGGCATGTTCTCCTGTTACAAAGCCCAATTTTGTGCATTCTGAAAATTTTCGCCAGATTTTGGCCAATATATCAGGAGAACATGAAGTCAAAAGAGGTTAACTAAATTTCAGCTTCAAAGGCATCGCCTTAAAGTTGCAAATAGGAGGCGCAGGCCTTTCAAGAGGCGTTCGAAAATTCTGCGTCTCTTCGTTAATCAGTCACTGTCTCGAAACATCTGCGCCACATCTCTCTCTTTGATTTGCTCTCCGGAGACGTTACTTTGTGCCATCTCTTTCGACGGCATGTTCTCCTGTTACAAATCCCAATTTTGTGCATTCTGAAAATTTTTGCTACATTTTGGCCAATATATCAGGAGAACATGAAGTGGAAAGTGGTATACTAAATTTCAACTTCAAAGGCATCGCTTAAAAGTATCAAATCAGAGGGGCGAGCCTTTCAAGAGGCGTTCGAAAATTCTGCGTCTCTTCGTGAAACAGTCACTGTCTCGAAACATCTGCGCCACTTCTCGCTCTTTGATTTGCTCTCCGGAGACGTTACTTTGTGCCATCTCTTTCGACGGCATGTTCTCCTGTTACAAAGCACAATTCTGTGGATTCTGAAAATTTTCGCCAGATTTTGGCCAATATATCAGGAGAACATGAAGTGGAAAGAGGTATACTAAATTTCAGCTTGAAAGGCATCGCCTTAAAGTTGCAAATCAGAGGCGCAGGCCTTTCAAGAGGCGTTCGAAAATTCTGCGTGTCTTCGTTAAACAGTCACTGTCTCGAAACATCTGCGCCACTTGTCGCTCTTTGATTTGCTCTCCGGAGACGTTACTTTGTGCCATCTCTTTCGACGGCATGTTCTCCTGTTACAAAGCCCAATTTTGTGCATTCTGATAATTTTCGCCAGATTTTGGCCAATATATCAGGAGAACATGAAGTGGAAAGAGGTATACTACATTTCGGCTTCAAAGGCATCGCCTTAAACTTGTAATTAAGAGGGGCAGGCCTTTCAAGAGGCGTTCGAAAATTCTGCGTCTCTTCGTTAAACAGTCACTGTCTCGAAACATCTGCGCCACTTCTCGCTCATTGATTTGCCCTCCGGAGACGTTACATTGTGCCATCTCTTTCGACGGCATGTTCTCCTGTTACAAAGCCCAATTTTGTGCATTCTGAAAATTTTCGCCAGATTTTGGCCAATATATCAGGAGAACATGAAGTGGAAAGAGGTATACTAAGTTTCAGCTTCAAAGGCATCGCCTTAAAGTTGCAAATAGGAGGCGCAGGCCTTTCAAGAGGCGTTCGAAAATTCTGCGTCTCTTCGTTAATCAGTCATTGTCTCGAAACATCTGCGCCACATCTCTTTCTTTGATTTGCTCTCCGGAGACGTTACTTTGTGCCATCTCTTTCGACGGCATGTTCTCCTGTTACAAATCCCAATTTTGTGCATTCTGAAAATTTTTGCTACATTTTGGCCAATATATCAGGAGAACATGAAGTGGAAAGTGGTATACTAAATTTCAACTTCAAAGGCATCGCTTAAAAGTATCAAATCAGAGGGGCGAGCCTTTCAAGAGGCGTTCGAAAATTGTGCGACTCTTCGTTAAACAGTCACTGTCTCGAAACATCTGCGCCACTTCTCGCTCATTGATTTGCCCTCCGGAGACGTTACATTGTGCCATCTCTTTCGACGGCATGTTCTCCTGTTACAAAGCCCAATTTTGTGCATTCTGAAAATTTTCGCCAGATTTTGGCCAATATATCAGGAGAACATGAAGTCAAAAGAGGTTAACTAAATTTCAGCTTCAAAGGCATCGCCTTAAAGTTGCAAATAGGAGGCGCAGGCCTTTCAAGAGGCGTTCGAAAATTCTGCGTCTCTTCGTTAATCAGTCACTGTCTCGAAACATCTGCGCCACATCTCTCTCTTTGATTTGCTCTCCGGAGACGTTACTTTGTGCCATCTCTTTCGACGGCATGTTCTCCTGTTACAAATCCCAATTTTGTGCATTCTGAAAATTTTTGCTACATTTTGGCCAATATATCAGGAGAACATGAAGTGGAAAGTGGTATACTAAATTTCAACTTCAAAGGCATCGCTTAAAAGTATCAAATCAGAGGGGCGAGCCTTTCAAGAGGCGTTCGAAAATTGTGCGACTCTTCGTTAAACAGTCACTGTCTCGAAACATCTGCGCCACTTCTCGCTCATTGTTTTGCCCTCCGGAGACGTTACATTGTGCCATCTCTTTCGACGGCATGTTCTCCTGTTACAAAGCCCAATTTTGTGCATTCTGAAAATTTTCGCCAGATTTTGGCCAATATATCAGGAGAACATGAAGTCAAAAGAGGTATACTAAATTTCAGCTTCAAAGGCATCGCCTTAAAGTTGCAAATAGGAGGCGCAGGCCTTTCAAGAGGCGTTCGAAAATTCTGCGTCTCTTCGTTAAACAGTCACTGTCTCGAAACATCTGCGCCACTTCTCGCTCATTGATTTGCCCTCCGGAGACGTTACATTGTGCCATCTCTTTCGACGGCATGTTCTCCTGTTACAAAGCCCAATTTTGTGCATTCTGAAAATTTTCGCCAGATTTTGGCCAATATATCAGGAGAACATGAAGTCAAAAGTGGTATACTAAATTTCAGCTTCAAAGGCATCGCCTTAAAGTTGCAAATAGGAGGCGCAGGCCTTTCAAGAGGCGTTCGAAAATTCTGCGTCTCTTCGTTAATCAGTCACTGTCTCGAAACATCTGCGCCACTACTCGCTCATTGATTTGCCCTCCGGAGACGTTACTTTGTGCCATCACTTTCGACGGCATGTTCTCCTGTTACAAAGCCCAATTTTGTGCATTCTGAAAATTTTCGCTAGATTTTGGCCAATATATCAGGAGAACATTAAGTGGAAAGATGTATACTAGATTTCAGCTTCAAAGGCATCGCTTAAAAGTATCAAATCAGAGGCGCAGGCCTTTCAAGAGGCGTTCGAAAATTGTGCGACTCTTCGTTAAACAGTCACTGTCTCGAAACATCTGCGCCACTTCTCGCTCATTGATTTGCCCTCCGGAGACGTTACTTTGTGCCATCTCTTTCGACGGCATGTTCTCCTGTTACAAAGCCCAATTCTGTGCATTCTGAAAATTTTCGCCAGATTTTGGCCAATATATCAGGAGAACATGAAGTGGAAAGATGTATACTAGATTTCAGCTTCAAAGGCATCGCTTAAAAGTATCAAATCAGAGGCGCAGGCCTTTCAAGAGGCGTTCGAAAATTCTGCGTCTCTTCGTTAAACAGTCACTGTCTCGAAACATCTGCGCCACTTCTCGCTCTTTGATTTGCTCTCCGGAGACGTTACTTTGTGCCATCTCTTTCGACGGCATGTTCTCCTGTTACAAAGCCCAATTTTGTGCATTCTGAAAATTTTCGCCAGATTTTGGCCAATATATCAGGAGAACATGAAGTGGAAAGAGGTATACTAAATTTCAGCTTCAAAGGCATCGCCTTAAAGTTGCAAATAGGAGGCGCAGGCCTTTCAAGAGGCGTTCGAAAATTCTGCGTCTCTTCGTTAATCAGTCACTGTCTCGAAACATCTGCGCCACATCTCTCTCTTTGATTTGCTCTCCGGAGACGTTACTTTGTGCCATCTCTTTCGACGGCATGTTCTCCTGTTACAAATCCCAATTTTGTGCATTCTGAAAATTTTTGCTACATTTTGGCCAATATATCAGGAGAACATGAAGTGGAAAGTGGTATACTAAATTTCAACTTCAAAGGCATCGCTTAAAAGTATCAAATCAGAGGGGCGAGCCTTTCAAGAGGCGTTC
>NW_027485410.1:0-39162 GCF_050908995.1 Andrena cerasifolii
AGTGGCGCAGATATTTCGAGACAGTGACTGTTTAACGAAGACACGCAGAATTTTCGAACGCCTCTTGAAAGACCTGCGCCTTTTATTTGCAACTTTAAGGCGATCCCTTTGAAGCTGAAAATTTAGTATACCTCTTTCCACTTCATTTTCTCCTGATATATTGGCAAAAATCTGGCGAAAATATCGAGAATAGACAAAATTAAGCTTTGTAACAGGACAACATGCCGTTGAAAGAGATGGAACAAAGTAACGTCTCTGGAGAGCAAATCAAAAAGCGAGAAGTGGCGCAGGTGTTTCGAGACAGTGACTGTTTAACGAAGAGACGCAGAATTTTCGAACGCCTCTTGCAAGGCCTGCGCCTCTTATTTGCAACTTTAAGGCGATGCCTTTGAAGCTGAAATTTAGTATACCTCTTTCCACATCATGTTCTCCTGATATATTGGCCAAAATCTGGCGAAAATTTTCAGAATGCACAAAATTGGGCTTTGTAATAGGAGAACATGCCGTCGAAAGAGATGCAACAAAGTAACGTCTCCGGAGAGCAAATCAAAGCGCGAGAAGTCGCGCAGGTGTTTCGAGACAGTGATTGTTTAACGAAGGACACGCAGAATTTTCGAACGCCTCTTGAAAGACCTGCGCCTCTTATTTGCAACTTTAAGGCGATCCCTTTGAAGCTGAAATTTAGTATACCTCTTTCCACTTCATGTTCTCCTGATATATTGGCCAAAATCTGGCGAAAATTTTCAGAATGCACAAAATTGGGCTTTGTAAACAGGAGAACATGCCGTCGAAAGAGATGGCACAAAGTAACGTCTCTGGAGAGCAAATCAAAGAGCGAGAAGTGGCGCAGGTGTTTCGAGACAGTGATTGTTTAACAACGAGACGCAGAATTTTCGAACGCCTCTTGAAAGACCTGCGCCTCTTATTTGCAACTTTAAGGCGATCCCTTTGAAGCTGAAATTTAGTATACCTCTTTCCACTTCATTTTCTCCTGATATATTGGCCAAAATCTGGCGAAAATATCAAGAATAGACAAAATTAAGCTTTGTAACAGGACAACATGCCGTTGAAAGAGATGGAACAAAGTAACGTCTCTGGAGAGCAAATCAAAAAGCGAGAAGTGGCGCAGGTGTTTCGAGACAGTGACTGTTTAACGAAGAGACGCAGAATTTTCGAACGCCTCTTGCAAGGCCTGCGCCTCTTATTTGCAACTTTAAGGCGATGCCTTTGAAGCTGAAATTTAGTATACCTCTTTCCACTTCATGTTCTCCTGATATATTGGCCAAAATCTGGCGAAAATTTTCCGAATGCACAAAATTGGGCTTTGTAACAGGAGAACATGCCGTCGAAAGAGATGGCACAAAGTAACGTCTCCGGAGTGCAAATCAAAGAGCGAGAAGAGGCGCAGATATTTCGAGACAGTGACTGTTTAACGAAGACACGCAGAATTTTCGAACGCCTCTTGAAAGGCCTGCGCCTCTTATTTGCAACTTTAAGGCGATGCCTTTGAAGCTGAAATTTAGTATACCTCTTTCCACTTCATTTTCTCCTGATATATTGGCCAAAATCTGGCGAAAATTTTCAGAATGCACAAAATTGGGCTTTGTAATAGGAGAACATGCCGTCGAAAGAGATGCAACAAAGTAACGTCTCCGGAGAGCAAATCAAAGCGCGAGAAGTCGCGCAGGTGTTTCGAGACAGTGATTGTTTAACGAAGACACGCAGAATTTTCGAACGCCTCTTGAAAGACCTGCGCCTCTTATTTGCAACTTTAAGGCGATCCCTTTGAAGCTGAAATTTAGTATACCTCTTTCCACTTCATGTTCTCCTGATATATTGGCCAAAATCTGGCGAAAATTTTCAGAATGCACAAAATTGGGCTTTGTAACAGGAGAACATGCCGTCGAAAGAGATGGCACAAAGTAACGTCTCTGGAGAGCAAATCAAAGAGCGAGAAGTGGCGCAGGTGTTTCGAGACAGTGATTGTTTAACAACGAGACGCAGAATTTTCGAACGCCTCTTGAAAGACCTGCGCCTCTTATTTGCAACTTTAAGGCGATCCCTTTGAAGCTGAAATTTAGTATACCTCGTTCGACTTCATGTTCTCCTGATATATTGGCCAAAATCTGGCGAAAATATCGAGAATAGACAAAATTAAGCTTTGTAACAGGACAACATGCCGTTGAAAGAGATGGAACAAAGTAACGTCTCTGGAGAGCAAATCAAAAAGCGAGAAGTGGCGCAGGTGTTTCGAGACAGTGACTGTTTAACGAAGAGACGCAGAATTTTCGAACGCCTCTTGCAAGTCCTGCGCCTCTTATTTGCAACTTTAAGGCGATGCCTTTGAAGCTGAAATTTAGTATACCTCTTTCCACCTCATGTTCTCCTGATATATTGGCCAAAATCTGGCGAAAATTTTCAGAATGCACAAAATTGGGCTTTGTAACAGGAGAACATGCCGTCGAAAGAGATGGCACAAAGTAACGTCTCCGGAGTGCAAATCAAAGAGCGAGAAGAGGCGCAGGTGTTTCGAGACAGTGATTGTTTAACGAAGACACGCAGAATTTTCGAACGCCTCTTGAAAGACATGCGCCTCTTATTTGCAACTTTAAGGCGTTGCCTTTGAAGCTGAAATTTAGTATACCTCTTTCCACTTCATTTTCTCCTGATATATTGGCCAAAATCTGGCGAAAATTTTCAGAATGCACAAAATTGGGCTTTGTAATAGGAGAACATGCCGTCGAAAGAGATGGAACAAAGTAACGTCTCCGGAGAGCAAATCAAAGAGCGAGAAGTGGCGCAGATATTTCGAGACAGTGACTGTTTAACGAAGACACGCAGAATTTTCGAACGCCTCTTGAAAGACCTGCGCCTCTTATTTGCAACTTTAAGGCGATCCCTTTGAAGCTGAAATTTAGTATACCTCTTTCCACTTCATTTTCTCCTGATATATTGGCCAAAATCTGGCGAAAATATCGAGAATAGACAAAATTAAGCTTTGTAACAGGAGAACATGCCGTCGAAAGAGATGGCACAAAGTAACGTCTCCGGAGAGCAAATCAAAGAGCGAGAAGAGGCGCAGATGTTTCGAGACAGTGACTGTTTAACGAAGAGACGCAGAATTTTCGAACGCCTCTTGCAAGTCCTGCGCCTCTTATTTGCAACTTTAAGGCGATGCCTTTGAAGCTGAAATTTAGTATACCTCTTTCCACTTCATGTTCTCCTGATATATTGGCCAAAATCTGGCGAAAATTTTCAGAATGCACAAAATTGGGCTTTGTAATAGGAGAACATGCCGTCGAAAGAGATGGAACAAAGTAACGTCTCCGGAGAGCAAATCAAAGCGCGAGAAGTCGCGCAGGTGTTTCGAGACAGTGATTGTTTAACGAAGAGACGCAGAATTTTCGAACGCCTCTTGCAAGGCCTGCGCCTCTTATTTGCAACTTTAAGGCGATGCCTTTGAAGCTGAAATTTAGTATACCTCTTTCCACTTCATGTTCTCCTGATATATTGGCCAAAATCTGGCGAAAATTTTCAGAATGCACAAAATTGGGCTTTGTAATAGGAGAACATGCCGTCGAAAGAGATGGAACAAAGTAACGTCTCCGGAGAGCAAATCAAAGAGCGAGAAGTGGCGCAGATATTTCGAGACAGTGACTGTTTAACGAAGACACGCAGAATTTTCGAACGCCTCTTGAAAGACCTGCGCCTTTTATTTGCAACTTTAAGGCGATCCCTTTGAAGCTGAAATTTAGTATACCTCTTTCCACTTCATTTTCTCCTGATATATTGGCCAAAATCTGGCGAAAATATCGAGAATAGACAAAATTAAGCTTTGTAACAGGACAACATGCCGTTGAAAGAGATGGAACAAAGTAACGTCTCTGGAGAGCAAATCAAAAAGCGAGAAGTGGCGCAGGTGTTTCGAGACAGTGACTGTTTAACGAAGAGACGCAGAATTTTCGAACGCCTCTTGCAAGGCCTGCGCCTCTTATTTGCAACTTTAAGGCGATGCCTTTGAAGCTGAAATTTAGTATACCTCTTTCCACTTCATGTTCTCCTGATATATTGGCCAAAATCTGGCGAAAATTTTCAGAATGCACAAAATTGGGCTTTGTAATAGGAGAACATGCCGTCGAAAGAGATGCAACAAAGTAACGTCTCCGGAGAGCAAATCAAAGCGCGAGAAGTCGCGCAGGTGTTTCGAGACAGTGATTGTTTAACGAAGACACGCAGAATTTTCGAACGCCTCTTGAAAGACCTGCGCCTCTTATTTGCAACTTTAAGGCGATCCCTTTGAAGCTGAAATTTAGTATACCTCTTTCCACTTCATGTTCTCCTGATATATTGGCCAAAATCTGGCGAAAATTTTCAGAATGCACAAAATTGGGCTTTGTAACAGGAGAACATGCCGTCGAAAGAGATGGCACAAAGTAACGTCTCCGGAGAGCAAATCAAAGAGCGAGAAGTGGCGCAGGTGTTTCGAGACAGTGATTGTTTAACGAAGACACGCAGAATTTTCGAACGCCTCTTGAAAGGCCTGCGCCTCTTATTTGCAACTTTAAGGCGATCCCTTTGAAGCTGAAATTTAGTATACCTCTTTCCACTTCATTTTCTCCTGATATATTGGCCAAAATCTGGCGAAAATATCAAGAATAGACAAAATTAAGCTTTGTAACAGGACAACATGCCGTTGAAAGAGATGGAACAAAGTAACGTCTCTGGAGAGCAAATCAAAAAGCGAGAAGTGGCGCAGGTGTTTCGAGACAGTGACTGTTTAACGAAGAGACGCAGAATTTTCGAACGCCTCTTGCAAGGCCTGCGCCTCTTATTTGCAACTTTAAGGCGATGCCTTTGAAGCTGAAATTTAGTATACCTCTTTCCACTTCATGTTCTCCTGATATATTGGCCAAAATCTGGCGAAAATTTTCCGAATGCACAAAATTGGGCTTTGTAACAGGAGAACATGCCGTCGAAAGAGATGGCACAAAGTAACGTCTCCGGAGTGCAAATCAAAGAGCGAGAAGAGGCGCAGATATTTCGAGACAGTGACTGTTTAACGAAGACACGCAGAATTTTCGAACGCCTCTTGAAAGGCCTGCGCCTCTTATTTGCAACTTTAAGGCGATGCCTTTGAAGCTGAAATTTAGTATACCTCTTTCCACTTCATTTTCTCCTGATATATTGGCCAAAATCTGGCGAAAATTTTCAGAATGCACAAAATTGGGCTTTGTAATAGGAGAACATGCCGTCGAAAGAGATGCAACAAAGTAACGTCTCCGGAGAGCAAATCAAAGCGCGAGAAGTCGCGCAGGTGTTTCGAGACAGTGATTGTTTAACGAAGACACGCAGAATTTTCGAACGCCTCTTGAAAGACCTGCGCCTCTTATTTGCAACTTTAAGGCGATCCCTTTGAAGCTGAAATTTAGTATACCTCTTTCCACTTCATGTTCTCCTGATATATTGGCCAAAATCTGGCGAAAATTTTCAGAATGCACAAAATTGGGCTTTGTAACAGGAGAACATGCCGTCGAAAGAGATGGCACAAAGTAACGTCTCTGGAGAGCAAATCAAAGAGCGAGAAGTGGCGCAGGTGTTTCGAGACAGTGATTGTTTAACAACGAGACGCAGAATTTTCGAACGCCTCTTGAAAGACCTGCGCCTCTTATTTGCAACTTTAAGGCGATCCCTTTGAAGCTGAAATTTAGTATACCTCGTTCGACTTCATGTTCTCCTGATATATTGGCCAAAATCTGGCGAAAATATCGAGAATAGACAAAATTAAGCTTTGTAACAGGACAACATGCCGTTGAAAGAGATGGAACAAAGTAACGTCTCTGGAGAGCAAATCAAAAAGCGAGAAGTGGCGCAGGTGTTTCGAGACAGTGACTGTTTAACGAAGAGACGCAGAATTTTCGAACGCCTCTTGCAAGTCCTGCGCCTCTTATTTGCAACTTTAAGGCGATGCCTTTGAAGCTGAAATTTAGTATACCTCTTTCCACCTCATGTTCTCCTGATATATTGGCCAAAATCTGGCGAAAATTTTCAGAATGCACAAAATTGGGCTTTGTAACAGGAGAACATGCCGTCGAAAGAGATGGCACAAAGTAACGTCTCCGGAGTGCAAATCAAAGAGCGAGAAGAGGCGCAGGTGTTTCGAGACAGTGATTGTTTAACGAAGACACGCAGAATTTTCGAACGCCTCTTGAAAGACATGCGCCTCTTATTTGCAACTTTAAGGCGATGCCTTTGAAGCTGAAATTTAGTATACCTCTTTCCACTTCATTTTCTCCTGATATATTGGCCAAAATCTGGCGAAAATTTTCAGAATGCACAAAATTGGGCTTTGTAATAGGAGAACATGCCGTCGAAAGAGATGGAACAAAGTAACGTCTCCGGAGAGCAAATCAAAGAGCGAGAAGTGGCGCAGATGTTTCGAGACAGTGACTGTTTAACGAAGACACGCAGAATTTTCGAACGCCTCTTGAAAGACCTGCGCCTCTTATTTGCAACTTTAAGGCGATCCCTTTGAAGCTGAAATTTAGTATACCTCTTTCCACTTCATTTTCTCCTGATATATTGGCCAAAATCTGGCGAAAATATCGAGAATAGACAAAATTAAGCTTTGTAACAGGACAACATGCCGTTGAAAGAGATGGAACAAAGTAACGTCTCTGGAGAGCAAATCAAAAAGCGAGAAGTGGCGCAGGTGTTTCGAGACAGTGACTGTTTAACGAAGAGACGCAGAATTTTCGAACGCCTCTTGCAAGGCCTGCGCCTCTTATTTGCAACTTTAAGGCGATGCCTTTGAAGCTGAAATTTAGTATACCTCTTTCCACTTCATGTTCTCCTGATATATTGGCCAAAATCTGGCGAAAATTTTCAGAATGCACAAAATTGGGCTTTGTAACAGGAGAACATGCCGTCGAAAGAGATGGCACAAAGTAACGTCTCCGGAGTGCAAATCAAAAAGCGAGAAGAGGCGCAGGTGTTTCGAGACAGTGATTGTTTAACGAAGACACGCAGAATTTTCGAACGCCTCTTGAAAGACCTGCGCCTCTTATTTGCAACTTTAAGGCGATCCCTTTGAAGCTGAAATTTAGTATACCTCTTTCCACTTCATTTTCTCCTGATATATTGGCCAAAATCTGGCGAAAATTTCGAGAATACACAAAATTGAGCTTTGTAACAGGACAACATGCCGTTCAAAGAGATGGAACAAAGTATCGTCTCTGGAGAGCAAATTAAAAAGCAAGAAGTGACGCAGGTGTTTCGAGACAGTGACTGTTTAACGAAGAGACGCAGAATTTTCGAACGCCTCTTGAAAGGCCTGCGCCTCTTATTTGCAACTTTAAGGCGATGCCTTTGAAGCTGAAATTTAGTATACCTCTTTCCACTTCATGTTCTCCTGATATATTGCCCAAAATCTGGCGAAAATTTTCAGAATGCACAAAATTGGGCTTTGTAACAGGAGAACATGCCGTCGAAAGAGATGGCACAAAGTAACGTCTCCGGAGAGCAAATCAAAGAGCGAGAAGAGGCGCAGATATTTCGAGACAGTGACTGTTTAACGAAGACACGCAGAATTTTCGAACGCCTCTTGAAAGGCCTGCGCCTCTTATTTGCAACTTTAAGGCGATGCCTTTGAAGCTGAAATTTAGTATACCTCTTTCCACTTCATTTTCTCCTGATATATTGGCCAAAATCTGGCGAAAATTTTCAGAATGCACAAAATTGGGCTTTGTAACAGGAGAACATGCCGTCGAAAGAGATGGCACAAAGTAACGTCTCCGGAGAGCAAATCAAAGAGCGAGAAGAGGCGCAGATATTTCGAGACAGTGACTGTTTAACGAAGACACGCAGAATTTTCGAACGCCTCTTGAAAGGCCTGCGCCTCTTATTTGCAACTTTAAGGCGATGCCTTTGAAGCTGAAATTTAGTATAACTCTTTCCACTTCATTTTCTCCTGATATATTGGCCAAAATCTGGCGAAAATTTTCAGAATGCACAAAATTGGGCTTTGTAACAGGAGAACATGCCGTCGAAAGAGATGGAACAAAGTAACGTCTCCGGAGAGCAAATCAAAGCGCGAGAAGTCGCGCAGGTGTTTCGAGACAGTGATTGTTTAACGAAGACACGCAGAATTTTCGAACGCCTCTTGAAAGGCCTGCGCCTCTTATTTGCAACTTTAAGGCGATGCCTTTGAAGCTGAAATTTAGTATACCTCTTTCCACTTCATGTTCTCCTGATATATTGGCCAAAATCTGGCGAAAATTTTCAGAATGCACAAAATTGGGCTTTGTAACAGGAGAACATGCCGTCGAAAGAGATGGCACAATGTAACGTCTCCGGAGAGCAAATCAAAGAGCGAGAAGAGGCGCAGATATTTCGAGACAGTGACTGTTTAACGAAGACACGCAGAATTTTCGAACGCCTCTTGAAAGGCCTGCGCCTCTTATTTGCAACTTTAAGGCGATGCCTTTGAAGCTGAAATTTAGTATACCTCTTTCCACTTCATTTTCTCCTGATATATTGGCCAAAATCTGGCGAAAATTTTCAGAATGCACAAAATTGGGCTTTGTAACAGGAGAACATGCCGTCGAAAGAGATGGAACAAAGTAACGTCTCCGGAGAGCAAATCAAAGCGCGAGAAGTCGCGCAGGTGTTTCGAGACAGTGATTGTTTAACGAAGACACGCAGAATTTTCGAACGCCTCTTGAAAGGCCTGCGCCTCTTATTTGCAACTTTAAGGCGATCCCTTTGAAGCTGAAATTTAGTATACCTCGTTCGACTTCATGTTCTCCTGATATATTGGCCAAAATCTGGCGAAAATATCGAGAATAGACAAAATTAAGCTTTGTAACAGGACAACATGCCGTTGAAAGAGATGGAACAAAGTAACGTCTCTGGAGAGCAAATCAAAAAGCGAGAAGTGGCGCAGGTGTTTCGAGACAGTGACTGTTTAACGAAGAGACGCAGAATTTTCGAACGCCTCTTGCAAGGCCTGCGCCTCTTATTTGCAACTTTAAGGCGATGCCTTTGAAGCTGAAATTTAGTATACCTCTTTCCACCTCATGTTCTCCTGATATATTGGCCAAAATCTGGCGAAAATTTTCAGAATGCACAAAATTGGGCTTTGTAACAGGAGAACATGCCGTCGAAAGAGATGGCACAAAGTAACGTCTCCGGAGTGCAAATCAAAGAGCGAGAAGAGGCGCAGGTGTTTCGAGACAGTGATTGTTTAACGAAGACACGCAGAATTTTCGAACGCCTCTTGAAAGACATGCGCCTCTTATTTGCAACTTTAAGGCGATGCCTTTGAAGCTGAAATTTAGTATACCTCTTTCCACTTCATTTTCTCCTGATATATTGGCCAAAATCTGGCGAAAATTTTCAGAATGCACAAAATTGGGCTTTGTAATAGGAGAACATGCCGTCGAAAGAGATGGAACAAAGTAACGTCTCCGGAGAGCAAATCAAAGAGCGAGAAGTGGCGCAGATATTTCGAGACAGTGACTGTTTAACGAAGACACGCAGAATTTTCGAACGCCTCTTGAAAGACCTGCGCCTCTTATTTGCAACTTTAAGGCGATCCCTTTGAAGCTGAAATTTAGTATACCTCTTTCCACTTCATTTTCTCCTGATATATTGGCCAAAATCTGGCGAAAATATCGAGAATAGACAAAATTAAGCTTTGTAACAGGACAACATGCCGTTGAAAGAGATGGAACAAAGTAACGTCTCTGGAGAGCAAATCAAAAAGCGAGAAGTGGCGCAGGTGTTTCGAGACAGTGACTGTTTAACGAAGAGACGCAGAATTTTCGAACGCCTCTTGCAAGGCCTGCGCCTCTTATTTGCAACTTTAAGGCGATGCCTTTGAAGCTGAAATTTAGTATACCTCTTTCCACTTCATGTTCTCCTGATATATTGGCCAAAATCTGGCGAAAATTTTCAGAATGCACAAAATTGGGCTTTGTAACAGGAGAACATGCCGTCGAAAGGGATGGCACAAAGTAACGTCTCCGGAGTGCGAATCAAAGAGCGAGAAGAGGCGCAGGTGTTTCGAGACAGTGATTGTTTAACGAAGACACGCAGAATTTTCGAACGCCTCTTGAAAGACCTGCGCCTCTTATTTGCAACTTTAAGGCGATCCCTTTGAAGCTGAAATTTAGTATACCTCTTTCCACTTCATTTTCTCCTGATATATTGGCCAAAATCTGGCGAAAATTTCGAGAATACACAAAATTGAGCTTTGTAACAGGACAACATGCCGTTGAAAGAGATGGAACAAAGTATCGTCTCCGGAGAGCAAATCAAAGCGCGAGAAGTCGCGCAGGTGTTTCGAGACAGTGATTGTTTAACGAAGACACGCAGAATTTTCGAACGCCTCTTGAAAGGCCTGCGCCTCTTATTTGCAACTTTAAGGCGATGCCTTTGAAGCTGAAATTTAGTAGACCTCTTTCCACTTCATGTTCTCCTGATATATTGGCCAAAATCTGGCGAAAATTTTCAGAATGCACAAAATTGGGCTTTGTAACAGGAGAACATGCCGTCGAATGAGATGGCACAAAGTAACGTCTCCGGAGAGCAAATCAAAGAGCGAGAAGTGGCGCAGATGTTTCAAGACAGTGACTGTTTAACGAAGACACGCAGAATTTTCGAACGCCTCTTGAAAGGCCTGCGCCTCTTATTTGCAACTTTAAGGCGATGCCTTTGAAGCTGAAATTTAGTATACCTCTTTCCACTTCATTTTCTCCTGATATATTGGCCAAAATCTGGCGAAAATTTTCAGAATGCACAAAATTGGGCTTTGTAACAGGAGAACATGCCGTCGAAAGAGATGGCACAAAGTAACGTCTCCGGAGAGCAAATCAAAGAGCGAGAAGAGGCGCAGATGTTTCGAGACAGTGACTGTTTAACGAAGAGACGCAGAATTTTCGAACGCCTCTTGCAAGTCCTGCGCCTCTTATTTGCAACTTTAAGGCGATGCCTTTGAAGCTGAAATTTAGTATACCTCTTTCCACTTCATGTTCTCCTGATATATTGGCCAAAATCTGGCGAAAATTTTCAGAATGCACAAAATTGGGCTTTGTAATAGGAGAACATGCCGTCGAAAGAGATGGAACAAAGTAACGTCTCCGGAGAGCAAATCAAAGCGCGAGAAGTCGCGCAGGTGTTTCGAGACAGTGATTGTTTAACGAAGACACGCAGAATTTTTGAACGCCTCTTGAAAGACCTGCGCCTCTTATTTGCAACTTTAAGGCGATCCCTTTGAAGCTGAAATTTAGTATACCTCTTTCCACTTCATTTTCTCCTGATATATTGGCCAAAATCTGGCGAAAATTTCGAGAATACACAAAATTGAGCTTTGTAACAGGACAACATGCCGTTGAAAGAGATGGAACAAAGTATCGTCTCTGGAGAGCAAATCAAAAAGCAAGAAGTGACGCAGGTGTTTCGAGACAGTGACTGTTTAACGAAGAGACGCAGAATTTTCGAACGCCTCTTGAAAGGCCTGCGCCTCTTATTTGCAACTCTAAGGCGATGCCTTTGAAGCTGAAATTTAGTATACCTCTTTCCACTTCATGTTCTCCTGATATATTGGCCAAAATCTGGCGAAAATTTTCAGAATGCACAAAATTGGGCTTTGTAACAGGAGAACATGCCGTCGAAAGAGATGGCACAAAGTAACGTCTTCGGAGAGCAAATCAAAGAGCGAGAAGAGGCGCAGATGTTTCGAGACAGTGACTGTTTAACGAAGAGACGCAGAATTTTCGAACGCCTCTTGCAAGGCCTGCGCCTCTTATTTGCAACTTTAAGGCGATGCCTTTGAAGCTGAAATTTAGTATACCTCTTTCCACTTCATGTTCTCCTGATATATTGGCCAAAATCTGGCGAAAATTTTCAGAATGCACAAAATTGGGCTTTGTAATAGGAGAACATGCCGTCGAAAGAGATGGAACAAAGTAACGTCTCCGGAGAGCAAATCAAAGAGCGAGAAGTGGCGCAGATATTTCGAGACAGTGACTGTTTAACGAAGACACGCAGAATTTTCGAACGCCTCTTGAAAGACCTGCGCCTCTTATTTGCAACTTTAAGGCGATCCCTTTGAAGCTGAAATTTAGTATACCTCTTTCCACTTCATGTTCTCCTGATATATTGGCCAAAATCTGGCGAAAATTTTCAGAATGCACAAAATTGGGCTTTGTAACAGGAGAACATGCCGTCGAAAGAGATGGCACAAAGTAACGTCTCCGGAGAGCAAATCAAAGAGCGAGAAGAGGCGCCGATGTTTCGAGACAGTGACTGTTTAACGAAGAGACGCAGAATTTTCGATCGCCTCTTGCAAGGCCTGCGCCTCTTATTTACAACTTTAAGGCGATGCCTTTGAAGCTGAAATTTAGTATACCTCTTTCCACTTCATGTTCTCCTGATATATTGGCCAAAATCTGGCGAAAATTTTCAGAATGCACAAAATTGGGCTTTGTAATAGGAGAACATGCCGTCGAAAGAGATGGAACAAAGTAACGTCTCCGGAGAGCAAATCAAAGAGCGAGAAGTGGCGCAGATATTTCGAGACAGTGACTGTTTAACGAAGACACGCAGAATTTTCGAACGCCTCATGAAAGACCTGCGCCTCTTATTTGCAACTTTAAGGCGATCCCTTTGAAGCTGAAATTTAGTATACCTCTTTCCACTTCATTTTCTCCTGATATATTGGCCAAAATCTGGCGAAAATATCAAGAATAGACAAAATTAAGCTTTGTAACAGGACAACATGCCGTTGAACGAGATGGAACAAAGAAACGTCTCTGGAGAGCTATTCAAAGAGCGAGAAGTGGCGCAGGTGTTTCGAGACAGTGATTGTTTAACAACGAGACGCAGAATTTTCGAACGCCTCTTGAAAGGCCTGCGCCTCTTATATGCAACTTTAAGGCGATGCCTTTGAAGCTGAAATTTAGTATTCCTCTTTCCACTTCATGTTCTCCTGATATATTGGCCAAAATCTGGCGAAAATTTTCAGAATGCACAAAATTGGGCTTTGTAATAGGAGAACATGCCGTCGAAAGAGATGGAACAAAGTAACGTCTCCGGAGAGCAAATCAAAGAGCGAGAAGTGGCGCAGATATTTCGAGACAGTGACTGTTTAACGAAGACACGCAGAATTTTCGAACGCCTCTTGAAAGGCCTGCGCCTCTTAATTGCAACTATAAGGCGATGCCTTTGAAGCTGAAATTTAGTATACCTCTTTCCACTTCATTTTCTCCTGATATATTGGCCAAAATCTGGCGAAAATTTTCAGAATGCACAAAATTTGGCTTTGTAACAGGAGAACATGCCGTCGAAAGAGATGGCACAAAGTAACGTCTCCGGAGAGCAAATCAAAGAGCGAGAAGAAGCGCAGATGTTTCGAAACAGTGACTGTTTAACGAAGAGGCGCAGAATTTTCGAACGCCTCTTGCAAGGCCTGCGCCTCTTATTTGCAACTTTAAGGCGCTGCCTTTGGAGCTGAAATTTAGTATACATCTTTCCACTTCATGTTCTTCTGATATATTGGCCAAAATCTGGCGAAAATTTTCAGAATGCACAACATTGGGCTTTGTAATAGGAGAACATGCCGTCGAAAGAGATGGCGCAAAGTAACGTCTCCGGAGAGCAAATCAAAGAGCGAGAAGAGGCGCAGATGTTTCGAGACAGTGACTGTTTAACGAAGAGACGCAGAATTTTCGAACGCCTCTTGCAAGGCCTGCGCCTCTTATTTGCAACTTTAAGGCGCTGCCTTTGGAGCTGAAATTTAGTATACATCTTTCCACTTCATGTTCTTCTGATATATTGGCCAAAATCTGGCGAAAATTTTCAGAATGCACAACATTGGGCTTTGTAATAGGAGAACATGCCGTCGAAAGAGATGGCGCAAAGTAACGTCTCTGGAGAGCAAATCAAAGAGCGAGAAGTGGCGCAGGTGTTTCGAGACAGTGACTGTTTAACGAAGAGACGCAGAATTTTCGAACGCCTCTTGCAAGGCCTGCGCCTCTTATTTACAACTTTAAGGCGATGCCTTTGAAGCTGAAATTTAGTATACCTCTTTCCACTTCATGTTCTCCTGATATATTGGCCAAAATCTGGCGAAAATTTTCAGAATGCACAAAATTGGGCTTTGTAATAGGAGAACATGCCGTCGAAAGAGATGGAACAAAGTAACGTCTCCGGAGAGCAAATCAAAGAGCGAGAAGTGGCGCAGATATTTCGAGACAGTGACTGTTTAACGAAGATACGCAGAATTATCGAACGCCTCTTGAAAGGCCTGCGCCTCTTAATTGCAACTATAAGGCGATGCCGTTGAAGCTGAAATTTAGTATACCTCTTTCCACTTCATTTTCTCCTGATATATTGGCCAAAATCTGGCGAAAATTTCGAGAATACACAAAATTGAGCTTTGTAACAGGACAACATGTCGTTGAACGAGATGGAACAAAGAAACGTCTCTGGAGAGCTATTCAAAGAGCGAGAAGTGGCGCAGGTGTTTCGAGACAGTGATTGTTTAACAACGAGACGCAGAATTTTCGAACGCCTCTTGAAAGGCCTGCGCCTCTTATATGCAACTTTAAGGCGATGCCTTTGAAGCTGAAATTTAGTATTCCTCTTTCCACTTCATGTTCTCCTGATATATTGGCCAAAATCTGGCGAAAATTTTCAGAATGCACAAAATTGGGCTTTGTAATAGGAGAACATGCCGTCGAAAGAGATGGAACAAAGTAACGTCTCCGGAGAGCAAATCAAAGAGCGAGAAGTGGCGCAGATATTTCGAGACAGTGACTGTTTAACGAAGACACGCAGAATTTTCGAACGCCTCTTGAAAGGCCTGCGCCTCTTAATTGCAACTATAAGGCGATGCCTTTGAAGCTGAAATTTAGTATACCTCTTTCCACTTCATTTTCTCCTGATATATTGGCCAAAATCTGGCGAAAATTTTCAGAATGCACAAAATTTGGCTTTGTAACAGGAGAACATGCCGTCGAAAGAGATGGCACAAAGTAACGTCTCCGGAGAGCAAATCAAAGAGCGAGAAGAAGCGCAGATGTTTCGAAACAGTGACTGTTTAACGAAGAGGCGCAGAATTTTCGAACGCCTCTTGCAAGGCCTGCGCCTCTTATTTGCAACTTTAAGGCGCTGCCTTTGGAGCTGAAATTTAGTATACATCTTTCCACTTCATGTTCTTCTGATATATTGGCCAAAATCTGGCGAAAATTTTCAGAATGCACAACATTGGGCTTTGTAATAGGAGAACATGCCGTCGAAAGAGATGGCGCAAAGTAACGTCTCCGGAGAGCAAATCAAAGAGCGAGAAGAGGCGCAGATGTTTCGAGACAGTGACTGTTTAACGAAGAGACGCAGAATTTTCGAACGCCTCTTGCAAGGCCTGCGCCTTTTATTTGCAACTTTAAGGCGATGCCTTTGAAGATGAAATTTAGTATACCTCGTTCGACTTCATGTTCTCCTGATATATTGGCCAAAATCTGGCGAAAATTTTCAGAATGCACAAAATTGGGCTTTGTAACAGGAGAACATGCCGTCGAAAGAGATGGCACGAAGTAACGTCTCCGGAGAGCAAATCAAAGAGCGAGAAGAGGCGCAGATGTTTCGAGACAGTGACTGTTTAACGAAGAGACGCAGAATTTTCGAACGCCTCTTGCAAGGCCTGCGCCTCTTATTTGCAACTATAAGGCGATGCCTTTGAAGCTGAAATTTAGTATACCTCTTTCCACTTCATGTTCTCCTGATATATTGGCCAAAATCTGGCGAAAATTTTCAGAATGCACAAAATTGGGCTTTGTAATAGGAGAACATGCCGTCGAAAGAGATGGAACAAAGTAACGTCTCCGGAGAGCAAATCAAAGAGCGAGAAGTGGCGCAGATATTTCGAGACAGTGACTGTTTAACGAAGACACGCAGAGTTTTCGAACGCCTCTTGAAAGGCCTGCGCCTCTTATTTGCAACTTTAAGGCGATGCCTTTGAAGCTGAAATTTAGTATACCTCATTCGACTTCATTTTTTCCTGATATATTGGCCAAAATCTGGCGAAAATTTCGAGAATACACAAAATTGAGCTTTGTAACAGGACAACATGCCGTTGAAAGAGATGGAACAAAGTAACGTCTCTGGAGAGCATATCAAAGAGCGAGAAGAGGCGCAGATGTTTCGAGACAGTGACTGTTTAACGAAGAGACGCAGAATTTTCGAACGCCTCTTGCAAGGCCTGCGCCTCTTATTTGCAACTTTAAGGCGATGCCTTTGAAGCTGAAATTTAGTATACCTCTTTCCACTTCATGTTCTCCTGATATATTGGCCAAAATCTGGCGAAAATTTTCAGAATGC
Organism: Andrena cerasifolii; assembly: GCF_050908995.1. Classification (NCBI taxonomy): domain Eukaryota; kingdom Metazoa; phylum Arthropoda; class Insecta; order Hymenoptera; family Andrenidae; genus Andrena; species Andrena cerasifolii. The sequence continues at coordinate 16,378 of NW_027485410.1, forward strand.
ACAAAATTGGGCTTTGTAATAGGAGAACATGCCGTCGAAAGAGATGGAACAAAGTAACGTCTCCGGAGAGCAAATCAAAGAGCGAGAAGTGGCGCAGATATTTCGAGACAGTGACTGTTTAACGAAGACACGCAGAATTTTCGAACGCCTCTTGAAAGGCCTGCGCCTCTTATTTGCAACTTTAAGGCGATGCCTTTGAAGCTAAAATTTAGTATACCTCATTCGACTTCATTTTTTCCTGATATATTGGCCAAAATCTGGCGAAAATTTCGAGAATACCCAAAATTGAGCTTTGTAACAGGACAACATGCCGTTGAAAGAGATGGAACAAAGTAACGTCTCTGGAGAGCAAATCAAAGAGCGGGAAGAGGCGCAGATGTTTCGAGACAGTGACTGTGTAACGAAGAGACGCAGAATTTTCGAACGCCTCTTGCAAGGCCTGCGCCTCTTATTTGCAACTTTAAGGCGATGCCTTTGAAGCTGAAATTTAGTATACCTCTTTCCACTTCATGTTCTCCTGATATATTGGCCAAAATCTGGCGAAAATTTTCAGAATGCACAAAATTGGGCTTTGTAACATGAGAACATGCCGTCGAAAGAGATGGCACAAAGTAACTTCTCCGGAGAGCAAATCAAAGAGCGAGAAGAGGCGCAGATGTTTCGAGACAGTGACTGTTTAACGAAGAGACGCAGAATTTTCGAACGCCTCTTGAAAGGCCTGCGCCTCTTAATTGCAACTATAAGGCGATGCCTTTGAAGCTGAAATTTAGTATACATCTTTCCACTTCATGTTCTCCTGATATATTGGCCAAAATCTGGCGAAAATTTTCAGAATGCACAAAATTGGGCTTTGTAATAGGAGAACATGCCGTCGAAAGAGATGGAACAAAGTAACGTCTCCGGAGAGCAAATCAAAGAGCGAGAAGTGGCGCAGGTGTTTCGAGACAGTGACTGTTTAACGAAGACACGCAGAATTTTCGGACGCCTCTTGAAAGGCCTGCGCCTCTTATTTGCAGCTTTAAGGCGATGCCTTTGAAGCTGAAATTTAGTATACCTCTTTCCACTTCATGTTCACTTGATATATTGGCCAAAATCTGGCGAAAATTTTCAGAATGCACAAAATTGGGCTTTGTAACAGGAGAACATGCCGTCGAAAGAGATGGAACAAAGTAACGTCTCCGGAGAGCAAATCAAAGAGCGAGAAGTGGCGCAGATATTTCGAGACAGTGACTGTTTAACGAAGACACGCAGAATTTTCGAACGCCTCTTGAAAGGCCTGCGCCTCTTAATTGCAACTATAAGGCGATGCCTTTGAAGCTGAAATTTAGTATACCTCTTTCCACTCCATTTTCTCCTGATATATTGGCCAAAATCTGGCGAAAATTTTCAGAATGCACAAAATTGGGCTTTGTAACAGGAGAACATGCCGTCGAAAGAGATGGCACAAAGTAACGTCTCCGGAGAGCAAATCAAAGAGCGAGAAGAAGCGCAGATGTTTCGAGACAGTGACTGTTTAACGAAGAGACGCAGAATTTTCGAACGCCTCTTGCAAGGCCTGCGCCTCTTATTTGCAACTTTAAGGCGCTGCCTTTGAAGCTGAAATTTAGTATACATCTTTCCACTTCATGTTCTCCTGATATATTTGCCAAAATCTGGCGAAAATTTTCAGAATGCACAAAATTGGGCTTTGTAATAGGAGAACATGCCGTCGAAAGAGATGGAACAAACTAACGTCTCCGGAGAGCAAATCAAAGAGCGAAAAGTGGCGCAGGTGTTTCGAGACAGTGACTGTTTAACGAAGAGACGCAGAATTTTCGAACGCCTCTTGAAAGGCCTGCGCCTCTTATTTGCAACTTTAAGGCGATGCCTTTGAAGCTGAAATTTAGTATACCTCTTTCCACTTCATGTTCTCCTGATTATTGGCCAAAATCTGGCGAAAATTTTCAGAATGCACAAAATTGGGCTTTGTAACAGGAGAACATGCCGTCGAAAGAGATGGCACAAAGTAACGTCTCCGGAGAGCAAATCAAAGAGCGAGAAGAGGCGCAGATGTTTCGAGACAGTGACTGTTTAACGAAGAGACGCAGAATTTTCGAACGCCTCTTGCAAGGCCTGCGCCTCTTATTTGCAACTTTAAGGCGATGCCTTTGAAGCTGAAATTTAGTATACCTCGTTCGACTTCATGTTCTCCTGATATATTGGCCAAAATCTGGCGAAAATTTTCAGAATGCACAAAATTGGGCTTTGTAATAGGAGAACATGCCGTCGAAAGAGATGGAACAAAGTAACGTCTCCGGAGAGCAAATCAAAGAGCGAGAAGTGGCGCAGATATTTCGAGAAAGTGACTGTTTAACAACGAGACGCAGAATTTTCGAACGCCTCTTGAAAGGCCTGCGCCTCTTATTTGTAACTTTAAGGCGATGCCTTTGAAGCTGAAATTTAGTATACCTCTTTCCACTTCATGTTCTCCTGATATATTGGCCAAAATCTGGCGAAAATTTTCGGAATGCACAAAATTGGGCTTTGTAATAGGAGAACATGCCGTCGAAAGAGATGGAACAATGTAACGTCTCCGGAGAGCAAATGAAAGAGCGAGAAGTGGCGCAGATATTTCGAGAAAGTGACTGTTTAACGAAGACACGCAGAATTTTCGAACGCCTCTTGAAAGGCCTGCACCTCTTATTTGCAACTTTAAGGCGATGCCTTTGAAGCTGAAATTTAGTATACCTCTTTCCACTTCATGTTCTCTTGATATATTGGCCAAAGTCTGGCGAAAATTTTCAGAATGCACAAAATTGGGCTTTGTAACAGGAGAACATGCCGTCGAAAGAGATGGAACAAAGTAACGTCTCCGGAGAGCAAATCAAAGAGCGAGAAGTGGCGCAGATATTTCGAGACAGTGACTGTTTAACGAAGACACGCAGAATTTTCGAACGCCTCTTGAAAGGCTTGCGCCTCTTAATTGCAACTATAAGGCGATGCCTTTGAAGCTGAAATTTAGTATACCTCTTTCCACTTCATTTTCTCCTGATATATTGGCCAAAATCTGGCGAAAATTTCGAGAATACACAAAATTGAGCTTTGTAACAGGACAACATGCCGTTGAAAGAGATGGAACAAAGTAACGTCTCTGGAGAGCAAATCAAAGAGCGAGAAGAGGCGCAGATGTTTCGAGACAGTGACTGTGTAACGAAGAGACGCAGAATTTTCGAACGCCTCTTGCAAGGCCTGCGCCTCTTATTTGCAACTTTAAGGCGATGCCTTTGAAGCTGAAATTTAGTTTACCTCTTTCCACTTCATGTTCTCCTGATATATTGGCCAAAATCTGGCGAAAATTTTCAGAATGCACAAAATTGGGCTTTGTAACATGAGAACATGCCGTCGAAAGAGATGGCACAAAGTAACTTCTCCGGAGAGCAAATCAAAGAGCGAGAAGAGGCGCAGATGTTTCGAGACAGTGACTGTTTAACGAAGAGACGCAGAATTTTCGAACGCCTCTTGAAAGGCCTGCGCCTCTTAATTGCAACTATAAGGCGATGCCTTTGAAGCTTAAATTTAGTATACATCTTTCCACTTCATGTTCTCCTGATATATTGGCCAAAATCTGGCGAAAATTTTCAGAATGCACAAAATTGGGCTTTGTAATAGGAGAACATGCCGTCGAAAGAGATGGAACAAAGTAACGTCTCCGGAGAGCAAATCAAAGAGCGAGAAGTGGCGCAGGTGTTTCGAGACAGTGACTGTTTAACGAAGACACGCAGAATTTTCGGACGCCTCTTGAAAGGCCTGCGCCTCTTATTTGCAGCTTTAAGGCGATGCCTTTGAAGCTGAAATTTAGTATACCTCTTTCCACTTCATGTTCACTTGATATATTGGCCAAAATCTGGCGAAAATTTTCAGAATGCACAAAATTGGGCTTTGTAACAGGAGAACATGCCGTCGAAAGAGATGGAACAAAGTAACGTCTCCGGAGAGCAAATCAAAGAGCGAGAAGTGGCGCAGATATTTCGAGACAGTGACTGTTTAACGAAGACACGCAGAATTTTCGAACGCCTCTTGAAAGGCCTGCGCCTCTTAATTGCAACTATAAGGCGATGCCTTTGAAGCTGAAATTTAGTATACCTCTTTCCACTCCATTTTCTCCTGATATATTGGCCAAAATCTGGCGAAAATTTTCAGAATGCACAAAATTGGGCTTTGTAACAGGAGAACATGCCGTCGAAAGAGATGGCACAAAGTAACGTCTCCGGAGAGCAAATCAAAGAGCGAGAAGAAGCGCAGATGTTTCGAGACAGTGACTGTTTAACGAAGAGACGCAGAATTTTCGAACGCCTCTTGCAAGGCCTGCGCCTCTTATTTGCAACTTTAAGGCGCTGCCTTTGAAGCTGAAATTTAGTATACATCTTTCCACTTCATGTTCTCCTGATATATTGGCCAAAATCTGGCGAAAATTTTCAGAATGCACAAAATTGGGCTTTGTAATAGGAGAACATGCCGTCGAAAGAGATGGAACAAACTAACGTCTCCGGAGAGCAAATCAAAGAGCGAGAAGTGGCGCAGATATTTCGAGACAGTGACTGTTTAACGAAGACACGCAGAATTTTCGAACGCCTCTTGAAAGGCCTGCGCCTCTTAATTGCAACTATAAGGCGATGCCTTTGAAGCTGAAATTTAGTATACATCTTTCCACTTCATGTTCTCCTGATATATTGGCCAAAATCTGGCGAAAATTTTCAGAATGCACAAAATTGGGCTTTGTAATAGGAGAACATGCCGTCGAAAGAGATGGAACAAAGTAACGTCTCCGGAGAGCAAATCAAAGAGCGAGAAGTGGCGCAGGTGTTTCGAGACAGTGACTGTTTAACGAAGACACGCAGAATTTTCGGACGCCTCTTGAAAGGCCTGCGCCTCTTATTTGCAGCTTTAAGGCGATGCCTTTGAAGCTGAAATTTAGTATACCTCTTTCCACTTCATGTTCACTTGATATATTGGCCAAAATCTGGCGAAAATTTTCAGAATGCACAAAATTGGGCTTTGTAACAGGAGAACATGCCGTCGAAAGAGATGGAACAAAGTAACGTCTCCGGAGAGCAAATCAAAGAGCGAGAAGTGGCGCAGATATTTCGAGACAGTGACTGTTTAACGAAGACACGCAGAATTTTCGAACGCCTCTTGAAAGGCCTGCGCCTCTTAATTGCAACTATAAGGCGATGCCTTTGAAGCTGAAATTTAGTATACCTCTTTCCACTCCATTTTCTCCTGATATATTGGCCAAAATCTGGCGAAAATTTTCAGAATGCACAAAATTGGGCTTTGTAACAGGAGAACATGCCGTCGAAAGAGATGGCACAAAGTAACGTCTCCGGAGAGCAAATCAAAGAGCGAGAAGAAGCGCAGATGTTTCGAGACAGTGACTGTTTAACGAAGAGACGCAGAATTTTCGAACGCCTCTTGCAAGGCCTGCGCCTCTTATTTGCAACTTTAAGGCGCTGCCTTTGAAGCTGAAATTTAGTATACATCTTTCCACTTCATGTTCTCCTGATATATTGGCCAAAATCTGGCGAAAATTTTCAGAATGCACAAAATTGGGCTTTGTAATAGGAGAACATGCCGTCGAAAGAGATGGAACAAACTAACGTCTCCGGAGAGCAAATCAAAGAGCGAAAAGTGGCGCAGGTGTTTCGAGACAGTGACTGTTTAACGAAGAGACGCAGAATTTTCGAACGCCTCTTGAAAGGCCTGCGCCTCTTATTTGCAACTTTAAGGCGATGCCTTTGAAGCTGAAATTTAGTATACCTCTTTCCACTTCATGTTCTCCTGATTATTGGCCAAAATCTGGCGAAAATTTTCAGAATGCACAAAATTGGGCTTTGTAACAGGAGAACATGCCGTCGAAAGAGATGGCACAAAGTAACGTCTCCGGAGAGCAAATCAAAGAGCGAGAAGAGGCGCAGATGTTTCGAGACAGTGACTGTTTAACGAAGAGACGCAGAATTTTCGAACGCCTCTTGCAAGGCCTGCGCCTCTTATTTGCAACTTTAAGGCGATGCCTTTGAAGCTGAAATTTAGTATACCTCGTTCGACTTCATGTTCTCCTGATATATTGGCCAAAATCTGGCGAAAATTTTCAGAATGCACAAAATTGGGCTTTGTAATAGGAGAACATGCCGTCGAAAGAGATGGAACAAAGTAACGTCTCCGGAGAGCAAATCAAAGAGCGAGAAGTGGCGCAGATATTTCGAGAAAGTGACTGTTTAACAACGAGACGCAGAATTTTCGAACGCCTCTTGAAAGGCCTGCGCCTCTTATTTGTAACTTTAAGGCGATGCCTTTGAAGCTGAAATTTAGTATACCTCTTTCCACTTCATGTTCTCCTGATATATTGGCCAAAATCTGGCGAAAATTTTCGGAATGCACAAAATTGGGCTTTGTAATAGGAGAACATGCCGTCGAAAGAGATGGAACAATGTAACGTCTCCGGAGAGCAAATGAAAGAGCGAGAAGTGGCGCAGATATTTCGAGAAAGTGACTGTTTAACGAAGACACGCAGAATTTTCGAACGCCTCTTGAAAGGCCTGCACCTCTTATTTGCAACTTTAAGGCGATGCCTTTGAAGCTGAAATTTAGTATACCTCTTTCCACTTCATGTTCTCTTGATATATTGGCCAAAGTCTGGCGAAAATTTTCAGAATGCACAAAATTGGGCTTTGTAACAGGAGAACATGCCGTCGAAAGAGATGGAACAAAGTAACGTCTCCGGAGAGCAAATCAAAGAGCGAGAAGTGGCGCAGATATTTCGAGACAGTGACTGTTTAACGAAGACACGCAGAATTTTCGAACGCCTCTTGAAAGGCCTGCGCCTCTTAATTGCAACTATAAGGCGATGCCTTTGAAGCTGAAATTTAGTATACCTCTTTCCACTTCATTTTCTCCTGATATATTGGCCAAAATCTGGCGAAAATTTCGAGAATACACAAAATTGAGCTTTGTAACAGGACAACATGCCGTTGAACGAGATGGAACAAAGAAACGTCTCTGGAGAGCTAATCAAAGAGCGAGAAGTGGCGCAGGTGTTTCGAGACAGTGATTGTTTAACAACGAGACGCAGAATTTTCGAACGCCTCTTGAAAGGCCTGCGCCTCTTATTTGCAACTTTAAGGCGATGCCTTTGAAGCTGAAATTTAGTATACCTCGTTCGACTTCATGTTCTCCTGATATATTGGCCAAAATCTGGCGAAAATTTTCAGAATGCACAAAATTGGGCTTTGTAACAGGAGAACATGCCGTCGAAAGAGATGGCACGAAGTAACGTCTCCGGAGAGCAAATCAAAGAGCGAGAAGAGGCGCAGATGTTTCGAGACAGTGACTGTTTAACGAAGAGACGCAGAATTTTCGAACGCCTCTTGAAAGACCTGCGCCTTTTATTTGCAACTTTAAGGCGATGCCTTTGAAGCTGAAATTTAGTATACCTCTTTCCACTTCATGTTCTCCTGATATATTGGCCAAAATCTGGCGAAAATTTTCAGAATGCACAAAATTGGGCTTTGTAATAGGAGAACATGCCGTCGAAAGAGATGGAACAAAGTAACGTCTCCGGAGAGCAAATCAAAGAGCGAGAAGTGGCGCAGATATTTCGAGACAGTGACTGTTTAACGAAGACACGCAGAATTTTCGAACGCCTCTTGAAAGACCTGCGCCTTTTATTTGCAACTTTAAGGCGATGCCTTTGAAGCTGAAATTTAGTATACCTCATTCGACTTCATTTTTTCCTGATATATTGGCCAAAATCTGGCGAAAATTTCGAGAATACACAAAATTGAGCTTTGTAACAGGACAACATGCCGTTGAAAGAGATGGAACAAAGTAACGTCTCTGGAGAGCATATCAAAGAGCGAGAAGAGGCGCAGATGTTTCGAGACAGTGACTGTTTAACGAAGAGACGCAGAATTTTCGAACGCCTCTTGCAAGGCCTGCGCCTCTTATTTGCAACTTTAAGGCGATGCCTTTGAAGCTGAAATTTAGTATACCTCTTTCCACTTCATGTTCTCCTGATATATTGGCCAAAATCTGGCGAAAATTTTCAGAATGCACAAAATTGGGCTTTGTAACAGGAGAACATGCCGTCGAAAGAGATGGCACAAAGTAACGTCTCCGGAGAGCAAATCAAAGAGCGAGAAGAGGCGCAGATGTTTCGAGACAGTGACTGTTTAACGAAGAGACGCAGAATTTTCGAACGCCTCTTGCAAGGCCTGCGCCTCTTATTTGCAACTTTAAGGCGATGCCTTTGAAGCTGAAATTTAGTATACCTCGTTCGACTTCATGTTCTCCTGATATATTGGCCAAAATCTGGCGAAAATTTTCAGAATGCACAAAATTGGGCTTTGTAATAGGAGAACATGCCGTCGAAAGAGATGGAACAAAGTAACGTCTCCGGAGAGCAAATCAAAGAGCGAGAAGTGGCGCAGATATTTCGAGAAAGTGACTGTTTAACAACGAGACGCAGAATTTTCGAACGCCTCTTGAAAGGCCTGCGCCTCTTATTTGTAACTTTAAGGCGATGCCTTTGAAGCTGAAATTTAGTATACCTCTTTCCACTTCATGTTCTCCTGATATATTGGCCAAAATCTGGCGAAAATTTTCGGAATGCACAAAATTGGGCTTTGTAATAGGAGAACATGCCGTCGAAAGAGATGGAACAATGTAACGTCTCCGGAGAGCAAATGAAAGAGCGAGAAGTGGCGCAGATATTTCGAGAAAGTGACTGTTTAACGAAGACACGCAGAATTTTCGAACGCCTCTTGAAAGGCCTGCACCTCTTATTTGCAACTTTAAGGCGATGCCTTTGAAGCTGAAATTTAGTATACCTCTTTCCACTTCATGTTCTCTTGATATATTGGCCAAAGTCTGGCGAAAATTTTCAGAATGCACAAAATTGGGCTTTGTAACAGGAGAACATGCCGTCGAAAGAGATGGAACAAAGTAACGTCTCCGGAGAGCAAATCAAAGAGCGAGAAGTGGCGCAGATATTTCGAGACAGTGACTGTTTAACGAAGACACGCAGAATTTTCGAACGCCTCTTGAAAGGCCTGCGCCTCTTAATTGCAACTATAAGGCGATGCCTTTGAAGCTGAAATTTAGTATACCTCTTTCCACTTCATTTTCTCCTGATATATTGGCCAAAATCTGGCGAAAATTTCGAGAATACACAAAATTGAGCTTTGTAACAGGACAACATGCCGTTGAACGAGATGGAACAAAGAAACGTCTCTGGAGAGCTAATCAAAGAGCGAGAAGTGGCGCAGGTGTTTCGAGACAGTGATTGTTTAACAACGAGACGCAGAATTTTCGAACGCCTCTTGAAAGGCCTGCGCCTCTTATTTGCAACTTTAAGGCGATGCCTTTGAAGCTGAAATTTAGTATTCCTCTTTCCACTTCATGTTCTCCTGATATATTGGCCAAAATCTGGCGAAAATTTTCAGAATGCACAAAATTGGGCTTTGTAATAGGAGAACATGCCGTCGAAAGAGATGGAACAAAGTAACGTCTCCGGAGAGCAAATCAAAGAGCGAGAAGTGGCGCAGATATTTCGAGACAGTGACTGTTTAACGAAGACACGCAGAATTTTCGAACGCCTCTTGAAAGGCCTGCGCCTCTTAATTGCAACTATAAGGCGGTGCTTTTGAAGCTGAAATTTAGTATACCTCTTTCCATTTCATTTTCTCCTGATATATTGGCCAAAATCTGGCGAAAATTTTCAGAATGCACAAAATTTGGCTTTGTAACAGGAGAACATGCCGTCGAAAGAGATGGCACAAAGTAACGTCTCCGGAGAGCAAATCAAAGAGCGAGAAGAGGCGCAGATGTTTCGAGACAGTGACTGTTTAACGAAGAGGCGCAGAATTTTCGAACGCCTCTTGAAAGGCCTGCGCCTCTTATTTGCAACTTTAAGGCGCTGCCTTTGGAGCTGAAATTTAGTATACATCTTTCCACTTCATGTTCTTCTGATATATTGGCCAAAATCTGGCGAAAATTTTCAGAATGCACAACATTGGGCTTTGTAATAGGAGAACATGCCGTCGAAAGAGATGGCGCAAAGTAACGTCTCCGGAGAGCAAATCAAAGAGCGAGAAGAGGCGCAGATGTTTCGAGACAGTGACTGTTTAACGAAGAGACGCAGAATTTTCGAACGCCTCTTGCAAGGCCTGCGCCTCTTATTTGCAACTTTAAGGCGATGCCTTTGAAGCTGAAATTTAGTATACCTCGTTCGACTTCATGTTCTCCTGATATATTGGCCAAAATCTGGCGAAAATTTTCAGAATGCACAAAATTGGGCTTTGTAACAGGAGAACATGCCGTCGAAAGAGATGGCACGAAGTAACGTCTCCGGAGAGCAAATCAAAGAGCGAGAAGAGGCGCAGATGTTTCGAGACAGTGACTGTTTAACGAAGAGACGCAGAATTTTCGAACGCCTCTTGAAAGACCTGCGCCTTTTATTTGCAACTTTAAGGCGATGCCTTTGAAGCTGAAATTTAGTATACCTCTTTCCACTTCATGTTCTCCTGATATATTGGCCAAAATCTGGCGAAAATTTTCAGAATGCACAAAATTGGGCTTTGTAATAGGAGAACATGCCGTCGAAAGAGATGGAACAAAGTAACGTCTCCGGAGAGCAAATCAAAGAGCGAGAAGTGGCGCAGATATTTCGAGACAGTGACTGTTTAACGAAGACACGCAGAATTTTCGAACGCCTCTTGAAAGACCTGCGCCTTTTATTTGCAACTTTAAGGCGATGCCTTTGAAGCTGAAATTTAGTATACCTCATTCGACTTCATTTTTTCCTGATATATTGGCCAAAATCTGGCGAAAATTTCGAGAATACACAAAATTGAGCTTTGTAACAGGACAACATGCCGTTGAAAGAGATGGAACAAAGTAACGTCTCTGGAGAGCATATCAAAGAGCGAGAAGAGGCGCAGATGTTTCGAGACAGTGACTGTTTAACGAAGAGACGCAGAATTTTCGAACGCCTCTTGCAAGGCCTGCGCCTCTTATTTGCAACTTTAAGGCGATGCCTTTGAAGCTGAAATTTAGTATACCTCTTTCCACTTCATGTTCTCCTGATATATTGGCCAAAATCTGGCGAAAATTTTCAGAATGCACAAAATTGGGCTTTGTAACAGGAGAACATGCCGTCGAAAGAGATGGCACAAAGTAACGTCTCCGGAGAGCAAATCAAAGAGCGAGAAGAGGCGCAGATGTTTCGAGACAGTGACTGTTTAACGAAGAGACGCAGAATTTTCGAACGCCTCTTGCAAGGCCTGCGCCTCTTATTTGCAACTTTAAGGCGATGCCTTTGAAGCTGAAATTTAGTATACCTCTTTCCACTTCATGTTCTCCTGATATATTGGCCAAAATCTGGCGAAAATTTTCAGAATGCACAAAATTGGGCTTTGTAACAGGAGAACATGCCGTCGAAAGAGATGGAACAAAGTAACGTCTCCGGAGAGCAAATCAAAGAGCGAGAAGTGGCGCAGATATTTCGAGACAGTGACTGTTTAACGAAGACACGCAGAATTTTCGAACGCCTCTTGAAAGGCCTGCGCCTCTTAATTGCAACTATAAGGCGATGCCTTTGAAGCTGAAATTTAGTATACCTCTTTCCACTCCATTTTCTCCTGATATATTGGCCAAAATCTGGCGAAAATTTTCAGAATGCACAAAATTGGGCTTTGTAACAGGAGAACATGCCGTCGAAAGAGATGGCACAAAGTAACGTCTCCGGAGAGCAAATCAAAGAGCGAGAAGAAGCGCAGATGTTTCGAGACAGTGACTGTTTAACGAAGAGACGCAGAATTTTCGAACGCCTCTTGCAAGGCCTGCGCCTCTTATTTGCAACTTTAAGGCGCTGCCTTTGAAGCTGAAATTTAGTATACATCTTTCCACTTCATGTTCTCCTGATATATTTGCCAAAATCTGGCGAAAATTTTCAGAATGCACAAAATTGGGCTTTGTAATAGGAGAACATGCCGTCGAAAGAGATGGAACAAACTAACGTCTCCGGAGAGCAAATCAAAGAGCGAAAAGTGGCGCAGGTGTTTCGAGACAGTGACTGTTTAACGAAGAGACGCAGAATTTTCGAACGCCTCTTGAAAGGCCTGCGCCTCTTATTTGCAACTTTAAGGCGATGCCTTTGAAGCTGAAATTTAGTATACCTCTTTCCACTTCATGTTCTCCTGATTATTGGCCAAAATCTGGCGAAAATTTTCAGAATGCACAAAATTGGGCTTTGTAACAGGAGAACATGCCGTCGAAAGAGATGGCACAAAGTAACGTCTCCGGAGAGCAAATCAAAGAGCGAGAAGAGGCGCAGATGTTTCGAGACAGTGACTGTTTAACGAAGAGACGCAGAATTTTCGAACGCCTCTTGCAAGGCCTGCGCCTCTTATTTGCAACTTTAAGGCGATGCCTTTGAAGCTGAAATTTAGTATACCTCGTTCGACTTCATGTTCTCCTGATATATTGGCCAAAATCTGGCGAAAATTTTCAGAATGCACAAAATTGGGCTTTGTAATAGGAGAACATGCCGTCGAAAGAGATGGAACAAAGTAACGTCTCCGGAGAGCAAATCAAAGAGCGAGAAGTGGCGCAGATATTTCGAGAAAGTGACTGTTTAACAACGAGACGCAGAATTTTCGAACGCCTCTTGAAAGGCCTGCGCCTCTTATTTGTAACTTTAAGGCGATGCCTTTGAAGCTGAAATTTAGTATACCTCTTTCCACTTCATGTTCTCCTGATATATTGGCCAAAATCTGGCGAAAATTTTCGGAATGCACAAAATTGGGCTTTGTAATAGGAGAACATGCCGTCGAAAGAGATGGAACAATGTAACGTCTCCGGAGAGCAAATGAAAGAGCGAGAAGTGGCGCAGATATTTCGAGAAAGTGACTGTTTAACGAAGACACGCAGAATTTTCGAACGCCTCTTGAAAGGCCTGCACCTCTTATTTGCAACTTTAAGGCGATGCCTTTGAAGCTGAAATTTAGTATACCTCTTTCCACTTCATGTTCTCTTGATATATTGGCCAAAGTCTGGCGAAAATTTTCAGAATGCACAAAATTGGGCTTTGTAACAGGAGAACATGCCGTCGAAAGAGATGGAACAAAGTAACGTCTCCGGAGAGCAAATCAAAGAGCGAGAAGTGGCGCAGATATTTCGAGACAGTGACTGTTTAACGAAGACACGCAGAATTTTCGAACGCCTCTTGAAAGGCCTGCGCCTCTTAATTGCAACTATAAGGCGATGCCTTTGAAGCTGAAATTTAGTATACCTCTTTCCACTTCATTTTCTCCTGATATATTGGCCAAAATCTGGCGAAAATTTCGAGAATACACAAAATTGAGCTTTGTAACAGGACAACATGCCGTTGAAAGAGATGGAACAAAGTAACGTCTCTGGAGAGCAAATCAAAGAGCGAGAAGAGGCGCAGATGTTTCGAGACAGTGACTGTGTAACGAAGAGACGCAGAATTTTCGAACGCCTCTTGCAAGGCCTGCGCCTCTTATTTGCAACTTTAAGGCGATGCCTTTGAAGCTGAAATTTAGTTTACCTCTTTCCACTTCATGTTCTCCTGATATATTGGCCAAAATCTGGCGAAAATTTTCAGAATGCACAAAATTGGGCTTTGTAACATGAGAACATGCCGTCGAAAGAGATGGCACAAAGTAACTTCTCCGGAGAGCAAATCAAAGAGCGAGAAGAGGCGCAGATGTTTCGAGACAGTGACTGTTTAACGAAGAGACGCAGAATTTTCGAACGCCTCTTGAAAGGCCTGCGCCTCTTAATTGCAACTATAAGGCGATGCCTTTGAAGCTGAAATTTAGTATACATCTTTCCACTTCATGTTCTCCTGATATATTGGCCAAAATCTGGCGAAAATTTTCAGAATGCACAAAATTGGGCTTTGTAATAGGAGAACATGCCGTCGAAAGAGATGGAACAAAGTAACGTCTCCGGAGAGCAAATCAAAGAGCGAGAAGTGGCGCAGGTGTTTCGAGACAGTGACTGTTTAACGAAGACACGCAGAATTTTCGGACGCCTCTTGAAAGGCCTGCGCCTCTTATTTGCAGCTTTAAGGCGATGCCTTTGAAGCTGAAATTTAGTATACCTCTTTCCACTTCATGTTCACTTGATATATTGGCCAAAATCTGGCGAAAATTTTCAGAATGCACAAAATTGGGCTTTGTAACAGGAGAACATGCCGTCGAAAGAGATGGAACAAAGTAACGTCTCCGGAGAGCAAATCAAAGAGCGAGAAGTGGCGCAGATATTTCGAGACAGTGACTGTTTAACGAAGACACGCAGAATTTTCGAACGCCTCTTGAAAGGCCTGCGCCTCTTAATTGCAACTATAAGGCGATGCCTTTGAAGCTGAAATTTGTATACCTCTTTCCACTCCATTTTCTCCTGATATATTGGCCAAAATCTGGCGAAAATTTTCAGAATGCACAAAATTGGGCTTTGTAACAGGAGAACATGCCGTCGAAAGAGATGGCACAAAGTAACGTCTCCGGAGAGCAAATCAAAGAGCGAGAAGAAGCGCAGATGTTTCGAGACAGTGACTGTTTAACGAAGAGACGCAGAATTTTCGAACGCCTCTTGCAAGGCCTGCGCCTCTTATTTGCAACTTTAAGGCGCTGCCTTTGAAGCTGAAATTTAGTATACATCTTTCCACTTCATGTTCTCCTGATATATTGGCCAAAATCTGGCGAAAATTTTCAGAATGCACAAAATTGGGCTTTGTAATAGGAGAACATGCCGTCGAAAGAGATGGAACAAACTAACGTCTCCGGAGAGCAAATCAAAGAGCGAGAAGTGGCGCAGATATTTCGAGACAGTGACTGTTTAACGAAGACACGCAGAATTTTCGAACGCCTCTTGAAAGGCCTGCGCCTCTTAATTGCAACTATAAGGCGATGCCTTTGAAGCTGAAATTTAGTATACATCTTTCCACTTCATGTTCTCCTGATATATTGGCCAAAATCTGGCGAAAATTTTCAGAATGCACAAAATTGGGCTTTGTAATAGGAGAACATGCCGTCGAAAGAGATGGAACAAAGTAACGTCTCCGGAGAGCAAATCAAAGAGCGAGAAGTGGCGCAGGTGTTTCGAGACAGTGACTGTTTAACGAAGACACGCAGAATTTTCGGACGCCTCTTGAAAGGCCTGCGCCTCTTATTTGCAGCTTTAAGGCGATGCCTTTGAAGCTGAAATTTAGTATACCTCTTTCCACTTCATGTTCACTTGATATATTGGCCAAAATCTGGCGAAAATTTTCAGAATGCACAAAATTGGGCTTTGTAACAGGAGAACATGCCGTCGAAAGAGATGGAACAAAGTAACGTCTCCGGAGAGCAAATCAAAGAGCGAGAAGTGGCGCAGATATTTCGAGACAGTGACTGTTTAACGAAGACACGCAGAATTTTCGAACGCCTCTTGAAAGGCCTGCGCCTCTTAATTGCAACTATAAGGCGATGCCTTTGAAGCTGAAATTTAGTATACCTCTTTCCACTCCATTTTCTCCTGATATATTGGCCAAAATCTGGCGAAAATTTTCAGAATGCACAAAATTGGGCTTTGTAACAGGAGAACATGCCGTCGAAAGAGATGGCACAAAGTAACGTCTCCGGAGAGCAAATCAAAGAGCGAGAAGAAGCGCAGATGTTTCGAGACAGTGACTGTTTAACGAAGAGACGCAGAATTTTCGAACGCCTCTTGCAAGGCCTGCGCCTCTTATTTGCAACTTTAAGGCGCTGCCTTTGAAGCTGAAATTTAGTATACATCTTTCCACTTCATGTTCTCCTGATATATTGGCCAAAATCTGGCGAAAATTTTCAGAATGCACAAAATTGGGCTTTGTAATAGGAGAACATGCCGTCGAAAGAGATGGAACAAACTAACGTCTCCGGAGAGCAAATCAAAGAGCGAAAAGTGGCGCAGGTGTTTCGAGACAGTGACTGTTTAACGAAGAGACGCAGAATTTTCGAACGCCTCTTGAAAGGCCTGCGCCTCTTATTTGCAACTTTAAGGCGATGCCTTTGAAGCTGAAATTTAGTATACCTCTTTCCACTTCATGTTCTCCTGATTATTGGCCAAAATCTGGCGAAAATTTTCAGAATGCACAAAATTGGGCTTTGTAACAGGAGAACATGCCGTCGAAAGAGATGGCACAAAGTAACGTCTCCGGAGAGCAAATCAAAGAGCGAGAAGAGGCGCAGATGTTTCGAGACAGTGACTGTTTAACGAAGAGACGCAGAATTTTCGAACGCCTCTTGCAAGGCCTGCGCCTCTTATTTGCAACTTTAAGGCGATGCCTTTGAAGCTGAAATTTAGTATACCTCGTTCGACTTCATGTTCTCCTGATATATTGGCCAAAATCTGGCGAAAATTTTCAGAATGCACAAAATTGGGCTTTGTAATAGGAGAACATGCCGTCGAAAGAGATGGAACAAAGTAACGTCTCCGGAGAGCAAATCAAAGAGCGAGAAGTGGCGCAGATATTTCGAGAAAGTGACTGTTTAACAACGAGACGCAGAATTTTCGAACGCCTCTTGAAAGGCCTGCGCCTCTTATTTGTAACTTTAAGGCGATGCCTTTGAAGCTGAAATTTAGTATACCTCTTTCCACTTCATGTTCTCCTGATATATTGGCCAAAATCTGGCGAAAATTTTCGGAATGCACAAAATTGGGCTTTGTAATAGGAGAACATGCCGTCGAAAGAGATGGAACAATGTAACGTCTCCGGAGAGCAAATGAAAGAGCGAGAAGTGGCGCAGATATTTCGAGAAAGTGACTGTTTAACGAAGACACGCAGAATTTTCGAACGCCTCTTGAAAGGCCTGCACCTCTTATTTGCAACTTTAAGGCGATGCCTTTGAAGCTGAAATTTAGTATACCTCTTTCCACTTCATGTTCTCTTGATATATTGGCCAAAGTCTGGCGAAAATTTTCAGAATGCACAAAATTGGGCTTTGTAACAGGAGAACATGCCGTCGAAAGAGATGGAACAAAGTAACGTCTCCGGAGAGCAAATCAAAGAGCGAGAAGTGGCGCAGATATTTCGAGACAGTGACTGTTTAACGAAGACACGCAGAATTTTCGAACGCCTCTTGAAAGGCCTGCGCCTCTTAATTGCAACTATAAGGCGATGCCTTTGAAGCTGAAATTTAGTATACCTCTTTCCACTTCATTTTCTCCTGATATATTGGCCAAAATCTGGCGAAAATTTCGAGAATACACAAAATTGAGCTTTGTAACAGGACAACATGCCGTTGAACGAGATGGAACAAAGAAACGTCTCTGGAGAGCTAATCAAAGAGCGAGAAGTGGCGCAGGTGTTTCGAGACAGTGATTGTTTAACAACGAGACGCAGAATTTTCGAACGCCTCTTGAAAGGCCTGCGCCTCTTATTTGCAACTTTAAGGCGATGCCTTTGAAGCTGAAATTTAGTATACCTCGTTCGACTTCATGTTCTCCTGATATATTGGCCAAAATCTGGCGAAAATTTTCAGAATGCACAAAATTGGGCTTTGTAACAGGAGAACATGCCGTCGAAAGAGATGGCACGAAGTAACGTCTCCGGAGAGCAAATCAAAGAGCGAGAAGAGGCGCAGATGTTTCGAGACAGTGACTGTTTAACGAAGAGACGCAGAATTTTCGAACGCCTCTTGAAAGACCTGCGCCTTTTATTTGCAACTTTAAGGCGATGCCTTTGAAGCTGAAATTTAGTATACCTCTTTCCACTTCATGTTCTCCTGATATATTGGCCAAAATCTGGCGAAAATTTTCAGAATGCACAAAATTGGGCTTTGTAATAGGAGAACATGCCGTCGAAAGAGATGGAACAAAGTAACGTCTCCGGAGAGCAAATCAAAGAGCGAGAAGTGGCGCAGATATTTCGAGACAGTGACTGTTTAACGAAGACACGCAGAATTTTCGAACGCCTCTTGAAAGACCTGCGCCTTTTATTTGCAACTTTAAGGCGATGCCTTTGAAGCTGAAATTTAGTATACCTCATTCGACTTCATTTTTTCCTGATATATTGGCCAAAATCTGGCGAAAATTTCGAGAATACACAAAATTGAGCTTTGTAACAGGACAACATGCCGTTGAAAGAGATGGAACAAAGTAACGTCTCTGGAGAGCATATCAAAGAGCGAGAAGAGGCGCAGATGTTTCGAGACAGTGACTGTTTAACGAAGAGACGCAGAATTTTCGAACGCCTCTTGCAAGGCCTGCGCCTCTTATTTGCAACTTTAAGGCGATGCCTTTGAAGCTGAAATTTAGTATACCTCTTTCCACTTCATGTTCTCCTGATATATTGGCCAAAATCTGGCGAAAATTTTCAGAATGCACAAAATTGGGCTTTGTAACAGGAGAACATGCCGTCGAAAGAGATGGCACAAAGTAACGTCTCCGGAGAGCAAATCAAAGAGCGAGAAGAGGCGCAGATGTTTCGAGACAGTGACTGTTTAACGAAGAGACGCAGAATTTTCGAACGCCTCTTGCAAGGCCTGCGCCTCTTATTTGCAACTTTAAGGCGATGCCTTTGAAGCTGAAATTTAGTATACCTCGTTCGACTTCATGTTCTCCTGATATATTGGCCAAAATCTGGCGAAAATTTTCAGAATGCACAAAATTGGGCTTTGTAATAGGAGAACATGCCGTCGAAAGAGATGGAACAAAGTAACGTCTCCGGAGAGCAAATCAAAGAGCGAGAAGTGGCGCAGATATTTCGAGAAAGTGACTGTTTAACAACGAGACGCAGAATTTTCGAACGCCTCTTGAAAGGCCTGCGCCTCTTATTTGTAACTTTAAGGCGATGCCTTTGAAGCTGAAATTTAGTATACCTCTTTCCACTTCATGTTCTCCTGATATATTGGCCAAAATCTGGCGAAAATTTTCGGAATGCACAAAATTGGGCTTTGTAATAGGAGAACATGCCGTCGAAAGAGATGGAACAATGTAACGTCTCCGGAGAGCAAATGAAAGAGCGAGAAGTGGCGCAGATATTTCGAGAAAGTGACTGTTTAACGAAGACACGCAGAATTTTCGAACGCCTCTTGAAAGGCCTGCACCTCTTATTTGCAACTTTAAGGCGATGCCTTTGAAGCTGAAATTTAGTATACCTCTTTCCACTTCATGTTCTCTTGATATATTGGCCAAAGTCTGGCGAAAATTTTCAGAATGCACAAAATTGGGCTTTGTAACAGGAGAACATGCCGTCGAAAGAGATGGAACAAAGTAACGTCTCCGGAGAGCAAATCAAAGAGCGAGAAGTGGCGCAGATATTTCGAGACAGTGACTGTTTAACGAAGACACGCAGAATTTTCGAACGCCTCTTGAAAGGCCTGCGCCTCTTAATTGCAACTATAAGGCGATGCCTTTGAAGCTGAAATTTAGTATACCTCTTTCCACTTCATTTTCTCCTGATATATTGGCCAAAATCTGGCGAAAATTTCGAGAATACACAAAATTGAGCTTTGTAACAGGACAACATGCCGTTGAACGAGATGGAACAAAGAAACGTCTCTGGAGAGCTAATCAAAGAGCGAGAAGTGGCGCAGGTGTTTCGAGACAGTGATTGTTTAACAACGAGACGCAGAATTTTCGAACGCCTCTTGAAAGGCCTGCGCCTCTTATTTGCAACTTTAAGGCGATGCCTTTGAAGCTGAAATTTAGTATTCCTCTTTCCACTTCATGTTCTCCTGATATATTGGCCAAAATCTGGCGAAAATTTTCAGAATGCACAAAATTGGGCTTTGTAATAGGAGAACATGCCGTCGAAAGAGATGGAACAAAGTAACGTCTCCGGAGAGCAAATCAAAGAGCGAGAAGTGGCGCAGATATTTCGAGACAGTGACTGTTTAACGAAGACACGCAGAATTTTCGAACGCCTCTTGAAAGGCCTGCGCCTCTTAATTGCAACTATAAGGCGGTGCTTTTGAAGCTGAAATTTAGTATACCTCTTTCCATTTCATTTTCTCCTGATATATTGGCCAAAATCTGGCGAAAATTTTCAGAATGCACAAAATTTGGCTTTGTAACAGGAGAACATGCCGTCGAAAGAGATGGCACAAAGTAACGTCTCCGGAGAGCAAATCAAAGAGCGAGAAGAAGCGCAGATGTTTCGAGACAGTGACTGTTTAACGAAGAGGCGCAGAATTTTCGAACGCCTCTTGCAAGGCCTGCGCCTCTTATTTGCAACTTTAAGGCGCTGCCTTTGGAGCTGAAATTTAGTATACATCTTTCCACTTCATGTTCTTCTGATATATTGGCCAAAATCTGGCGAAAATTTTCAGAATGCACAACATTGGGCTTTGTAATAGGAGAACATGCCGTCGAAAGAGATGGCGCAAAGTAACGTCTCCGGAGAGCAAATCAAAGAGCGAGAAGAGGCGCAGATGTTTCGAGACAGTGACTGTTTAACGAAGAGACGCAGAATTTTCGAACGCCTCTTGCAAGGCCTGCGCCTCTTATTTGCAACTTTAAGGCGATGCCTTTGAAGCTGAAATTTAGTATACCTCGTTCGACTTCATGTTCTCCTGATATATTGGCCAAAATCTGGCGAAAATTTTCAGAATGCACAAAATTGGGCTTTGTAACAGGAGAACATGCCGTCGAAAGAGATGGCACGAAGTAACGTCTCCGGAGAGCAAATCAAAGAGCGAGAAGAGGCGCAGATGTTTCGAGACAGTGACTGTTTAACGAAGAGACGCAGAATTTTCGAACGCCTCTTGAAAGACCTGCGCCTTTTATTTGCAACTTTAAGGCGATGCCTTTGAAGCTGAAATTTAGTATACCTCTTTCCACTTCATGTTCTCCTGATATATTGGCCAAAATCTGGCGAAAATTTTCAGAATGCACAAAATTGGGCTTTGTAATAGGAGAACATGCCGTCGAAAGAGATGGAACAAAGTAACGTCTCCGGAGAGCAAATCAAAGAGCGAGAAGTGGCGCAGATATTTCGAGACAGTGACTGTTTAACGAAGACACGCAGAATTTTCGAACGCCTCTTGAAAGACCTGCGCCTTTTATTTGCAACTTTAAGGCGATGCCTTTGAAGCTGAAATTTAGTATACCTCATTCGACTTCATTTTTTCCTGATATATTGGCCAAAATCTGGCGAAAATTTCGAGAATACACAAAATTGAGCTTTGTAACAGGACAACATGCCGTTGAAAGAGATGGAACAAAGTAACGTCTCTGGAGAGCATATCAAAGAGCGAGAAGAGGCGCAGATGTTTCGAGACAGTGACTGTTTAACGAAGAGACGCAGAATTTTCGAACGCCTCTTGCAAGGCCTGCGCCTCTTATTTGCAACTTTAAGGCGATGCCTTTGAAGCTGAAATTTAGTATACCTCTTTCCACTTCATGTTCTCCTGATATATTGGCCAAAATCTGGCGAAAATTTTCAGAATGCACAAAATTGGGCTTTGTAACAGGAGAACATGCCGTCGAAAGAGATGGCACAAAGTAACGTCTCCGGAGAGCAAATCAAAGAGCGAGAAGAGGCGCAGATGTTTCGAGACAGTGACTGTTTAACGAAGAGACGCAGAATTTTCGAACGCCTCTTGCAAGGCCTGCGCCTCTTATTTGCAACTTTAAGGCGATGCCTTTGAAGCTGAAATTTAGTATACCTCTTTCCACTTCATGTTCTCCTGATATATTGGCCAAAATCTGGCGAAAATTTTCAGAATGCACAAAATTGGGCTTTGTAATAGGAGAACATGCCGTCGAAAGAGATGGAACAAAGTAACGTCTCCGGAGAGCAAATCAAAGAGCGAGAAGTGGCGCAGATATTTCGAGACAGTGACTGTTTAACGAAGACACGCAGAATTTTCGAACGCCTCTTGAAAGGCCTGCGCCTCTTATTTGCAACTTTAAGGCGATGCCTTTGAAGCTAAAATTTAGTATACCTCATTCGACTTCATTTTTTCCTGATATATTGGCCAAAATCTGGCGAAAATTTCGAGAATACACAAAATTGAGCTTTGTAACAGGACAACATGCCGTTGAAAGAGATGGAACAAAGTAACGTCTCTGGAGAGCAAATCAAAGAGCGAGAAGAGGCGCAGATGTTTCGAGACAGTGACTGTGTAACGAAGAGACGCAGAATTTTCGAACGCCTCTTGCAAGGCCTGCGCCTCTTATTTGCAACTTTAAGGCGATGCCTTTGAAGCTGAAATTTAGTATACCTCTTTCCACTTCATGTTCTCCTGATATATTGGCCAAAATCTGGCGAAAATTTTCAGAATGCACAAAATTGGGCTTTGTAACAGGAGAACATGCCGTCGAAAGAGATGGCACAAAGTAACGTCTCCGGAGAGCAAATCAAAGAGCGAGAAGAGGCGCAGATGTTTCGAGACAGTGACTGTTTAACGAAGAGACGCAGAATTTTCGAACGCCTCTTGCAAGGCCTGCGTCTCTTATTTGCAACTTTAAGGCGATGCCTTTGAAGCTGAAATTTAGTATACCTCTTTCCACTTCATGTTCTCCTGATATATTGGCCAAAATCTGGCGAAAATTTTCAGAATGCACAAAATTGGGCTTTGTAACAGGAGAACATGCCGTCGAAAGAGATGGCACAAAGTAACGTCTCCGGAGAGCAAATCAAAGAGCGAGAAGAGGCGCAGATGTTTCGAGACAGTGACTGTTTAACGAAGAGACGCAGAATTTTCGAACGCCGCTAAATTTAGTATCCTCATCGACTTCATTTTTTCCTGATAT